>NC_141139.1:153219197-153406466 GCF_053477565.2 Lygodium microphyllum | reverse complement strand
TCTTCTGCCTTTCAACTCTTCGCATTTTGATTCTTGTGATCATTGTTAGTATGGCAGGCGGACTAGAAATATGCATAAAAAGTTTGGTAAGAAACACATGGGTGAGCCCTTGGCTCTTGTACACTCAGATGTATGTGGGCCCATGCCCTATTAGTCACTTGGTGGGGCAAAGTACTTTGTTACTTTCATAGATGATTACTCACATAAAGTTTGGGCTTATCCCATAAAGAGAAAATCCGATGTCTTAAACACATTTTAGTGTTGGCTTGCATTGGCAGAGAACAAGTCTGGGAAAGGGCTCAAATGCCTAAGGTCAGATAATGGGGGTGAGTATGTATCATGTGCTTTTGAGCAGTTTTGTGATGAGGGGGGTATTAAGCATCAGTTGACCGCCCCTTACACCCCACCCTAGAATGGTATGACTGAATGCATGAATAGGACCATTCAGGAAAGGGTACATAGCATGCTTAGCCAGGCTGGCTTACCGCAACACTTTTCAACTGAGGCACTTACTATTGCAGTGCATCTCATTAACGGGTCGCCTAGTAGTGGCATTGACTTTCAGGTTGCAGAGGAGGTATGGGCAGGCAAGTCCCCCCTCTTATGATCATTTGCATGTCTTTGGATGTGAAGAATTCTGCCATGTGCCCAAGGACAAACACATCTTAAAAGTGTCAAATGCATTTTCATATGGAGATGCAGGAGAGATGGGTTACCATCTATGGGATCCACATGTGTGCGAAAAGTGATCCGCAGCCATGATTTCATCTTTCATGAGGAAAAAATGCATATGCAGCCTGAGAAAGTGATTGAGGTACACAGAGTTATCTTTCAGGAGGAGCCACCTACTCCCGTTCAGCCCTGCTCCACGGCTAGCTAGATAGTGTGCAACATCACCTGATGCTCATGGCCTAGATGCTAGACATGCTAATGTTAGATAGGATGTTGGTCAAGCAACAGAGCTTGGATTGAGGCATTCTACTAGAGATAGATGACCTCCTAACCGTTTTGCACCCTCTATGGATTATGTACTGGTTATAGATGCAGGAGAGCCTCTCACTTATGATGAGGCTATGCGCAGGGGTGATTGTCACTCTTAGGAGAGGGCTATGCAGTCTGAGCTTGACTCATTGCATAAAAATTAGACTTGGGATTTGGTTTCCTTGCCTCAGGGTAAGAAGGCTTTGCCATGCAAGTGGGTGTATAAGCTGAAAAGTACCCCTGGACATCCCAAGCCAACATACAAGGCTCGATTGGTTGCTAAGGGTTTTAAGCAGGAGCATGGTGTTGACTTTGATGAAGTCTTTTCTCCGGTGGTCAAGATGACCACTCTACGCTTAGTCTTGGCCTTGATTGCACAACTTGACCTGGACTTGTACCAGATGGATGTCAAGATAGCTTTTTTACATGGGGACTTGCATGATGAGATTTACATGGAGCAGCCTAAGGGCTTTGCAGACCCTGGCAGGGAATACCTAGTATGCAAGCTAAAGAAAAGTCTATATGGCTTGAAGTAGGCACCTAGGAAATGGTACCATAAGTTTGATGCATTCATGTAGTCACAGGGCTACAGCCGCAGTGCTATGGATCCGTGCTTGTACACGAAGAAAGCCCGTGACGGTTCTTTATTGATTTTTGTACTCTATGTAGATGACATGCTTTTAGCAGGGATAGCTCATGAGGAGCTAGATGCTCTTAAGGCTCAGATCAAGAAAAGCTTTGAGATGAAAGATCTGGGACGGGCCTCTCATTACTTGGTATGTGCATTACACGTGATAGATCTCAGGGACTACTCTATCTGTCACAGAGGGAGTACATTCATAAAGTCCTTGAGCTCTTCCACATGCAAGATGTTAAGCCTATTGGTTGTCCATTACCTTCTCATGAGAAGGTTTCACAGGCCAATTGTCCACAGAAAGATGAGTAGAGGGCTGAGATGGCCAAGATTCCCTATGCATCAGCCATGGGCAATCTTATGTATGCCATGATAGCCACCCGTCCAAATATAGCTTTTGCAGTTGGGGTTGTGGCACGTTATATGGCTACACCTGGCAAGAAACATTGGGATGCCGTGAAGGGTATCATGAGGTACCTGAAGGACATAGCAGCTATGTGCCTTTGCTATGGCATCTAGGATACAGGAGTCGTGGGGTACACTGACTCTGATTATGTAGGACATGTAGATAGTAGGAAGTCCACTTCTGGTTATGTGTTCACTTATGCTGGAGGGGCTATCTCTTAGATGTCCAGGGCGCAGAAGTGTACGGCTCTTTCTACTACAGAGGCCGAGTATATTGCAGTCACACTGGCTTGCAAAGAGGCCATCTGGTTAGGCCATTTGATTGCAGACCTTGCTATGACAGATGTTATGCCTACACTACATTCGGATTCTATGAGTGCCATTCAGTTGGCCAAGAATCCGGCCTTCCATGCCAAGATGAAACATATTGAGGTGAGGTATCACTTCATTTGCGAGGTCATTGAGGACAAGTTTGTTGACCTTGTCAAGATTCCGACTGAGCAAAATCCTGCAGACTTGCTCACGAAGAGCCTCACTACTAACCGGTTTGCCTTCCTTAGGAGATGGATGGGCCTTGGATGAGATAAGGCCTTTTTCCTCATCCTGATGTACATGGGTACATGTTGTACTGACTTTTCTTTTTTCTCTCTCACTGGGGCAGATTCGCCTTTAAGTGGGAGGTTATTGGGGGTAAAGGCGCCTCCGCCTAGCCGCCCGTATATTACTACACTGACAGTACCCACCACTGCACACTACAGGTGGCGGGCGCCCGTCACAGTCACTTATTCTTTATTCTTTTAGTGTCAGCTTGAATAAAGAAAGGCCCGGCCACACATTGTGGTTGTTGGAGTTCCCACTTTTGAGTCTCTCTCTCTCTTAGCTCTTACTCTCCATTCACCTTAGCTCTCACCGCCAAGCTTCTTCCTCCTGGGTTCCACTTCCCTTTCAAATGGTGAAAGATAGTGGTATGTGAAAAGAAGATAGGGGAGCAAACAAATGTGATTTTGATGTAATTATCTTGAAAATACAGAATCTCTCAAGTTTTAAGATAAAAACGGTAGAAAAGGTGATCCTAACATAAATTAACAAATGAGGGCAATTAATGATCGAACCGTTCAATGAACCAAATATTCTCTCATTAATCATATCTAAGCAACCAAAGTTGGAGGCTTCATTCTTCCAAAAACTCAACTAATTAGCAACTTAATAATTTTCTTGCAAGTGCATTTTTTAAAGTGTTTTTTGCCCTAATGAAAAGACCTAGTTTTGTAGAAATTTGTGATAATACAATGCATCATATTGCTCACGTTGGTTGATGTGCTACAAGTATCTAACATCACAAAGAACTTGGTTTCTACTAGGAAATTGGTTGAGTAGGGATTGCAAGTAAAGTTCAATCAAAACGATTGCTTTGTAGAAGATTTCAAGAATAAATGTAAACTGGTTGCAAAAGATAAGTGTGTGGGAAGGGTATTTATCTTAAATGTAAATGTATCTAAGTTGAAGGTTGCTATGTTTGCATAAGATGCACAAGTTGTGGCTGACATTTGGCATTAATGTATTGGCCATGTATATATGTAGTGATTGAAAAATATGTAGTCACATAAAATTGTGACAAGCTTGCCTAAGTAATTCAAAGTGGTTGATATGCTGAAAATATGTAAAGCATGCCAATTTGGAAAATAGGAAAGGCATAAATTTCCTCATTATAAACATGCAAGCATGCATTTACTTAATGTTATACATTCAAAAGTCTAGGGTCCTATAAATATTGCATCAATGGCTAGATATTAGTATTATGTAACATTTATTGATGATTATACAAGGTATGGATGTACTTTACGAAGGAGAAAAGTGAGATGTTCTCTCACTTTTAGGATTTTAATACTTTTATTGAGAAACAAACAAGTGTGTAGATTAAGTACCTAAGTCAGATGGAGTGGGAGAGTACCTCTCCAATGAATTTAGTAATGTCCTAAAACAACATGGAATTCAAAGGCAGTTTACGCAGGTACACTTTGCACCAAAATGGTGTTAGTGAAAGAAAGGACATGCATATTGTAGAAATTGCATAAGCCTTGATGGCCAAAAATAATATGCATCATTATTATATTGAAGCTCCCTCTACAAATGTGTATATTGTGAACAAGACTCCCACTACTATAGTGCATGATGTGACACTAGAGGAGAAGTTTACTGGCAAGAAAATAGATTTATCACATGTTAAGGCATTTGGATGCATTGCATATGTAAATATTTCTAATGAGATAAAAAAGAAGTTGGATCTAAAGGCTAAAAATGTGTGTGTTTGTTTGCTATCCCCTTGGGCAAAAGGGTTATAGGTCTTATAGTCTAATGACATGCAAGTTACATGTGAGTAGAGATATTGTGTTTAATGAGCTGAGCAATTGGTAAAACCACTCTCTATGAGGGGTCACATGAAAGAAAGCTCCTAAATCCATCAATCAACATTGAGTATATCCTTACAAAGCATCAATTACTTGCGAAGCATCCAAAGAAGAAGCTACCAAGCTAAGATCATCAAATACATCAAGCTACACCACATTAATCTCCTCAATCTTAACACTAGACTTGCTAAGCATAATGATGCAATCATTGTTCTTGTCTTGCACTTTATCCTTTTCCTTTTCCTTGCACTTGTCTTTGCACATTTTATGGTACTATAGTCGAATATGACTTGCTTTCCCACAATAATGACAAGTATGACCAAATTTACAGCCACGAGACTTATTATGAGATTGCTTATGTATCCTCAACTAAGACCTATTAGAGTCTCTGCCACGGCCATTTCCATCCTGTTGGCCTCTCATAGTCAATGCATGTGACGTATAGGAAGCATCCACATTCTTTCTATTCACCTTTTCTATCAAAAGGGGACTCTCAACATCCTGTAATTTCAATCCATCCTTAGTACATGGCATTGCGACAATATCTAGGAGGTCATAGCGCCAATCGATCCTCCATGTGCTCGAAAGGACTTAGTGCGCATCGGGTGCGTCTTAGTGCCTTGAGCATAGTACTCTGATAGCCGATGTAGAACGATCTCTGTGGCCCAGAAAGGAGAGGTGGCACAAGGAGTGCCTAGTGGAAGACACATATACTTCGGGGGGGTGGGGAGCAAGGGTCGAAGTCAGCAAGCATCACTGGTGTGTTCGATGATACCACAATAGGAGCACCCAATAGTCGGGTCATCTGTTGGTAAAGAAGCCATGGGTACCAGTGTGCCTTGCTGAAGCAGGAAGAGGTCAGCCACTATGAACCATGAACCACAATGTCCGCCTCAAGGGGTGTGAGGATAGTGTGAAGCACGAATGGCAAGTATGTAATCATCATCTAAATCAATGGCATGCATGACATTAACCTCTTCTATCTTCACATTGGACTTTGCAGGTACAATACTCCACTCAGAAGACTTTTCTTGCACTTTTTCTTTTCCCTTTTCCTTGCGCTTATCATCGTGCATTTTATGGCACTGTGGCCTAATATGTCCTTCTTTCCCACAATAATGATAGGTAAGATCAGACTTCTGTCCACATGACTTACTGCGACCGCGCGACTTGGACCTGGACTTCTGAGAGTCCCTGCCCTTATGATCATTATCATGTCTGCCATGTCTGCCACCTCTAATGGTCAATGCATGTGAAGAGCGGGAAGCATCATTGTTTCTCCTGTTGATTTCCTCAGTGAATAAAGCACTCTCAATATATGTGATTTTCAACCCATCAAGCTTGTTCGTGCATATGGCAGTACAAAATACATCCCATGATTCAGGTAAGGTGCCAAGCAGAAACAATGGGTGCAAGTTGTCTTTGAACTCGATACCCTGTGACAACAGACTCTTCATGATAACATGAAACTGATTGAAATGAGATGAAAGGGAGATCCCCTCCTTCATGTGAAGGTCCATTAACTGCTTCAGCCAATACATCTATGATGTAGGACTTTGCTGTGCATAGAGCTCATAAATCTTCTCCCATAAATCCCATGCACTCTGATTTTCCTCTTCAACAACATTATGATGGACCTCTTTTGAGAGTGACAAAATAATGGTAGACTTGCATAGCTCATCAACTTCCATCCAAACATCATTATCCATATCCTCAGGTTTGACACCCTTGAAATGCAAGGGTTTAATCTGCAACTTCTGCACCAAAACCTGCCATATTTGGGACTTTCAATATCCATAGTTGGTACCATCCAACTTGGCAATGTTAAAGAGAGCTGTATCTTTCAGATGACCAACCATACTGTCCCAAATCAAAGCAAAAAAGAAAATTTGTAGGTTGCTGTAATTAGCAAAAAATGCACTAAAACCACTGCTAAAACTGACTGAAAGGGTGGATTTCACCAACAGAAGCACCTGTCCACCAAATGTGACAAATATAACATCAAATAGTAAGCATTACCCTCATAGAATTGCTCAAAATCTGCAAATTTTAGCTTACTGTAATAAATGACAGCAGTATGTAAAACTGTCCCAAAATGAAGCAATCACTGATACATATGTCACTGCAACTGCTAGGTAGCAAGACACATCCAACAGTGAGTCTCCAGGGGCAAGAAGATACCAAGAACTGTCAAACCAATAACCTGTCAGGCAAGAGACATCTCATAGGTCCAGAAGTCATGTATGTAATGGGTCTCGGGGAAAGAGAAGAGACCAAGCACAAGCATAATTGCTAGAGCAAGAAGCTCAATACATAACCATCCAAGATGCATACAAAACTGACAAACCTGTGGACAGAGATAGGTGCCTGCCCCAATAGGCGTATCAAATCAGCCCACTATAGACAAATTGCAGATATAAAACTCTTAAGAGAGCAAATGCATGTAACTATCCCACAAGCTCAAGCTCATTTGTAAATAAGACTCTATGTACATCCGAATATACCAAGACGCTCCCACTAGAAGTGAAGTCAGATGCAAAGAGAGCAAGAAATTCTCAAATATATCAAATACATAGCATCAAACATGCCAAATCCCAGTAGGGTACATCCGGAGCATAAATCCCAAGCTATCTCAGACTTGTAAAGCATAAGCCTGAAAGTATTCAAAGAGCATGTAACTGACGGCCAAATGGAATGCCCAATAGATCCAAAATGCTCAAATACATCTGAAGAGGAAGCTCCAAGTAACTTTCAAGCATGGGAAAACCAAGTGGCATCCATATCTGACCAAAGCATAAATGCAAGAAGCTTAAATGTCAAGCAGTGACAATAGGCATAGACCGGTCCAAAGCATGCCGACTGAAGCCAAATGCCAGTGAAGAACAACCAAGTTGGAGCCTAATAGAAGCTTAAAAGCATTCCGAAACCAAGAAGAAGCATTTGACGACCTCCAAATACATCGGTATGATCATTCAAACCTCTAGTGAGCACCCCGTATCCATGAACCAATGCATACACCAAGTAAATGAGCTTCAGCCCACTGTATTACAACAAGCAATTTACTGTTATATGAAGCTCAAACGGTGCTCAAATATACTCCAAATCAGTCCCAAAGCATAGACATAGCATCCCATGACATCTGGGCATCATCGGGTATCAATAGGCATCAAACGGGCAATGCCAAGAATCATTAAACAGTAAGTGTCAAGTGCTGCCCTGTTTTAACAGTCCTAGGATTGTGTATATAGCAAAGGGTTGAAGGGAGAAGCACTCAAATCGAGCACCAGGAGTCAAGTACCAATGCCGGGAGTCAAGCAATGCTCGAGAAGGTTGCCAAGAGTGCCGGGAAGCCGAGGAGGAGCAGGGAAATGTCGGGGAGCAGATTAGCCCAACCCCCTAAAAATGCACCAAAAATTGCGTTGGCTATTCCTGGGGGCTGGGGGATCTACAATAGCCCTCAGGGGCACTTGGCAAGGTCAAGGGGGACTCCAATGCAGCACAGGAAGAAGCCGATCAAGGTTCGAAAGCTTAGGGAGGAGGCGAGATATCAAAACGTACCTACAAATGAAGGTGCCATGGCTACCATTGAAGCTTGGGTTGAAGCTCTTCAAATCCAAGCTGAAGAGAATGCCGTGCAAGCTTCAATGCCTTTGCTCTGATACCAGTTGAAAGGAAAGTGGAACCCAGGAGGAAGAAGCTTGGCAGTGAGAGCTATGGCAGATGGAGAGCAAGAGCTAAGAGAGAGAGAGACTCAAAAGTGGGAACTCCAACAACCATAATGTGTGGCTAGGCCTTCCTTTATTCAAACTGTCTCTAAAAGAATAAAGAATAAGTGACTGTGATGGGTGCTTGCCACTTGTAGTGTACAGTGGCAGGTATTGTCAGTTTAGTAATACACGGGCGGCTAGGCAAAGGTGCCTTTACCCCCAACACCATTCTCTTCTTTGTGCTTACTTTCTATCACTATGAGATTCATTTGTGGTTTATTTGCTAAAATGTTTAGCAAGACCTCTTTAAGTAACATAGGCGCATGTACATGCAAGTACAAACTTACCATTCAGCCAAATTTGATTTATACATCTTGGAGAAGTATATATTATTGAGTGTATTGATAGATGAGATGGAGGCTAGTAGATTGAGAATACAAGGAAAGAAGCATATAGATTTATGGATGGATGGAAATATTTATCCCAAGGATCCTTCTACACACAAACCTTCTTCTTTTTTCAATATTCATGACTACATAATATATGTTTGAGAAGGTTATGATGGGATGATTAGCTATTGTATGAGGTTATGCTCTGCATCTTACACATACATGGCTCAAATGCAGGAAATAAAATAAGCATTATTAACTACACAAACAAGTATTTTTGAGCTAACAAATAAGATTGACATTTAGAAAAATGCTACTAAGTCATTACAAGACAAGCTAACATGCTTGAAGAAAACTCCAATAGGATTTAGAGAGAGGAAGAGTCCAGTAAAAAATATAACCAACTTATGTGAGAGAGTGAAAAAAAGGAGACTAAATCTTGCAAAGAAATATGTCTCTAATATATTGGGCAATAATATCCAAGAAAGTGAGGAGAAGATCAATCTTTTAAAGGAAACCAAGAATAAGAAATATATTTTGAGGATTTTTAAATCACCTAAAAATATGGATTTGAGAGGCCCAACTCTCAAAGAATTAGTAAAGGACTTAAAAGGCACAATAAAATCAAATGAAATTGTAGAGATATGTGATACTGTGGGTATTAGCCAAAAAGGTTATCATGCTATCTCTAGATTATGGTTTAAAAACCTTAAGTGTAATAGAATAATTGCATTTGGGTTGCCTCGGGTCCTTATAGTATCATTTCAAGGACTATGAATCATAAGATTCCACATGTTTTTGGGGAGTACATTCATATTGAAGGGTTTATGCCATATGAAAAGTAGAAAAAAAATATATTTTTGAATACAATACATCTAATAATATATGGGTTAATTCAAGAAGAGCATAGCTTTCAATGGTCTACATGTATAAACTCACAGTAGAAGAATGTCGCGGTGTTTAAAATTTTGCCTTGAAGTTAAATGAGATACATATTCAAAAAAGACAAAAGATGAAAAGAGTTAGCATTTGCATCATGAACAAGGTGTTGTACTACAACAATGGTGAGAGTCAAGCACCCATGCATAAGTTCTAATCCGAGATGGAGATTTAGTGGGTTGGTATGGCTTATGTACCAATTGAGAATCATCAAACATTGAAATGGTTGTTCACTCACGTAGGTATTCTAAATATTATTAAGTCTCAAAGTAAAGGAGAAATGTTGGTAGTTGATGAGTGTCGACTTAAAAACTATCAAATGTATGCTTGGAATATGCAATGGGACAAATGTAAAATATCCTTGTGTTTATTGCATGGAAAGTGTTGGGTTTAAAGATTGGAGTAGTTTGCGGCTAGCAAGAAGAGACTCAATTAGAGACTCTATAGATTTGAGTGCATTTAAAAACATAGAAGACATATGGGATCCCATTATTTCAATTCCTCTTAGAAATATTCATATTTATACTTTGCATGCAAAGACTAGAATAATTAGCAAACTTCTAATGTCGCATCTCAACTATGCATACTTGATTAAGTCTTTATCAAACGACTGTATTGACAAATGTAAGGTATTACTCTTAAAAATGAGTTTTCATGGGAGGTCTAGTTTACTTAAGAAAAGATCAAATACTTTTAGGGAAAACAAGAGATATCATGGTTGATGTTTCTATGGGAGGCTCAAAAGCCAAACACTTTCTAGGAAATCATACAGGAAAATAGGTGAGCATTACTTGGGAGTATTAGAGAGAGCTATGTGGAATCATGACAAATGTTGCAAGCACACTACGACTTGCATTTCTAATGATAGAGGTTTGAAGACACCCTGATGTCCTTCTTAAGCTCCTTAAGCAACAAAAGACAATATACATATATCTAAAAGGGTTCATATGTTCAATTACAAATCTTATTCAAGCAATAAAGGAGGCATGGGGAGAAAAATATATTCAAGTAACACATCCTTCGTGTCCATGGGCCTTAGTTTGTGGAGTAGAAAGACCCCCTAGCAACTTGTAATGGACAAGGCATGAAAATATCTCACTATCAAGCATGCATAAGGTTTTTTCAAAGCACAAGATATGGAGAAGGAGTTACAAAAAGCAATTCTCTTGAGGAGCTATTCAATTGGTTTTAACTTCAAAGTAAAGATAACAATGAAACCTGAGAATTCATTGTATTTTTTAAGATAGAAAAACACAAAGCTAGCTCTCAAGAGCTTTCACATGCTCTTCCTCCTTAGGGATCTTTCCTTTGTAACACATAAATTTTCTTCTCTTATAGCCAACTATGGATTTTACATTTGTTTGATTTGCTGCCAAAGCATAAGATGAGAGGGCCAAGAAGTATCATAATTTGGAAGTAGAGTAGCCATGACCACAACCAAATATCCTAATTGCTATTGTCTTCTCCAAAAACATCACCTTGTGAGCATTATACTATAATCGAGAGAAACCAAGTAGCCTTATAAGTGCCTTAATATACAATATAGGCCATATTGCTTCCTCTAAGAAGGTGTGATGGAATACTAAGAAAACACGAGGATCAATCCTAGCCAAGTAATGCCCAAGTGCAACATCCTTCAATGAACTACCACCAACTCTCGACCCTTTTCCATGTCCCAAGAAGTTATCAGAATCTACAATCTCCAATTGCAAAAAATATAAATACCAAATGAAAGTTGAACTCAACCTATCAATGCATCTTACAAAGTTAGAGATAATATTAACACTTGGTTTTAATCATGCTCTAGTTTAGTTGGATTCCATAGATTAATTGACGATGATGTCTTATTGGTGACTTGAAATCCTTTAACATACTCCGATTGCTCTCTTCCAAAATTGGAAATTCCAAGTCAGTCTTGAAGATGGTTAAACTCCTCATTAGTAATCCCTAACTTTTTCTCAGCATCTCTTTCCTTGTTGAAATAAAGAAAAAGGGCATCCCTTCTATCAATAAACTTGCCATCTACAATTTCTTTGTCTAGTTTAAGTAACTCTTCATTAGATTCATTCTCAACATCAACTATGCCATTTGTAGCATTAGAAGCCTCTGTAATGATTGCTAAACAATAATCCTCTTTAAGATTAGAAGCCTTTGGATGTCTGATAGTAGTATGTATTCCTTGTCCTTAATAGGAAAAGTTGCAAGAGAAGGAACAATATAGCAAGAAGGGGAGTTGGACACAATATTTTTGCAAGGCTTTCTTTAATAATGGTCTCAGCTCTACATTGGGTGATATCTAGTTGCAGCAATAGATACTTCTTGTTGAGGGTCCATATGTTTCTCTGTATCCTTCTCATCTTCCACCTCATCCAATAAGCAAAAACTAGAAGACTTTGCTACCTCCAATTGTTCATCAAATTTAATAGGATTTTTAACAAGAGTGTACACAATAAATGTAGCTGACTTTGATACGAGCCTGCATTTTCTACAAAGAGTAGAACAAAACACATCTGTTGCATAAAGCTTGCAAAGCAGATGAGTTACACATTTCCTTGTGAATAGTGACTTCTCTAAAGGTGAAATAGATATATGAACATATTCCTTTGTATCCTTTTCAACCACAGACAATACTAGAATTTCAAACTTAGCAAAGTCCTAAGCACAAACCTTTTTGTAAGAGTTCACCACATGATCAAGATCCCAATCAGGGTTGAAAATATCATTTGTAATTGCATAATAAGATAACTCCATGCTATTCTGAAGAAGACAATCTAGGAGCCTTTCTAATGATTTCAGACAATATAGGAACCCTCAATGGTGACTTACCTTTGCCTAGATATTTCTTAGGTATTTCCACACTTGGTACTACTGAGCATGGAGAAGAAGCTGAAGGAATTTCAGGAGTAAAGGATATTGCAGCACAATTCAAACCCCTTGACCTTGTAGAAAACCTTTTTCTTTTCCTCTTTTATGTGTCCACATTTGGGGAGCCTTGAACACTTTTGGAATCAAACATCTCAAGATCCAAGATACGATGCAAATAATGCTGCTTGATAACATCAAAAGTGCATCCTTTCTTTGTATCTTGACAAAGAGATAGACTAAACCCAAAACACCATAATAAAATAGCAATATCAAGGGAGTACATGGTGTAGTGCAAATATGGTGCAAAAACAAAGATTTGAGCCTAATAAATGATCATCCTTGCTTAATATATTGGAATAAAGAGATTAAGGGATGAGATAGAAAAATAGTGTTTAAAAAAGGTAGAAAGACACAATATATACTAAGAGCATAGAATAATCAAGATGCAAGATGGGGTAAAAAAGTGCATGAGCAACTTGCCACGGATTTTTGCACACCATTGGCCGACCTGATGACTATTGGAGACCCTAGCCAATGATAGGATACCATGTGTCATAGCCTACTCCAACTATATACGATGGGCCCTGGCTTATGTGGACCATTTTAGTTATCATACAATGATGCAAATGTCATTTTTGGGTTCAATCTCCTCTTTCTAAACGTGCCATTTCATCCACTTTGTTGCCAAAATATACGGTGCGATTGGTTGATTACACCATGTTTCCTCACATTATATCATTTTTCCCTCACTCTCTACGTCAAGTTGCTTTTATATCTAATGATACAGTGAGATTGTTAGTTTGCAAAGGGATCCATAGTGTGTTCTCATGTTGTATTCTTTGCCCTCACTATTTGCATCAAAGTGCCTTTCGCATCTCATGATACAACATGATTCTTCTATTGCAAAGGGATCCACTATTTCCTCATACCATATCATGTTTTATGCCCTCAATGCAATGCATTTTGCTTTTCAAATTGGCTCAAAGTGCTTTCCACTTACAACACGACTAGAGATTTTTGTCTTTGTAGGCTTGTATCTATCGTGCCGTACCTTCACTTAATATTGACACTCAGATATTCCTTGTTTCTATGTACTATCATTTTCTATTAGGCCCATGACAAGGATAAATTAGATAACAAGGATAGTGGACTAGAGGCTATGCCATTAGAGGTTTCAAAGATTATTGCCCTTGAGATCCCTCCTACTCTTGGATTTTTCCAATCTCAAGCTATGCAATCAAAGCAATCTAGTGCAGAGACTTTGTCTTCTCCTTTTACTTAAAGCAAAGTGGTGCGCAAATCGGATGCTGTATGTGCGCGTAGTGAACATTGAAAGGTCCCCAAGAACAAATAACTCTACAAAAGCTTCATAAAAGTAAGAAGAGAGTTTGCATGACATGAGACAAAAAGACAAATTGGATGCAATCTCCCCCCATGCCTTGTGTGAGTGGTTTACAAGGCATATATTTATAAATTTATTAATCTCCAAGCTTAAAAATAGCCCACTTTACAATTAGCATGCTTTTGGCTTTTGTGTTTGCTTTTGCCCAAATAAAGAGTAAAGCGTTTGGGCGTCCCAAAAGTCGACAAATACAATGTCAAATAATGAAATATTTAAAACGAGCGCTTATGCGCATACAAAATAATAAATTTTTATCAAGTGGTTTAATAAATAAGCACGCCTAAATAAATATTGGCGCCACGCCTTTAGTGATAAGACGCGCCCATAAAAAATAATAATTTCTTCTAGGTAATCTGAATACACGCCATTGCCCGGTGCTTCCCAATGCCATCGCTATGCCTGCTCTACACATCAACTGAATCATTCAAAATTGTTAAAAAATAATAAGATAAAACCCACAAAAGTGAATACCTAGCAGTCTTTAGCTACAAAATAATTAAATAGGTTTGGTGGGATGTCAATCATCCTCAATTGCTATTAGCTCAATGTGAAGCGAGCAATGAGGGGTAAGAACTTAGGTCGCAAGCATGCATCCATTGGGCCTCTTCAATAGGAAGGTTTTTAAACTTAACCAAATATCTAGAATATCTACGGCTAGTTCTAATGGTCATAAAGTTAGTGTCTAGAATAGTTTCAGGTTCAAGGATTTCTATTTCTTCTTCTAACAAAGGAGGGTTTTCATGGATAAGGTGGACATGTGATTGGCCTCTAAAAGGTTGTAACAAACTGATATGAAAAGTATTATGGATTTTCTAGTATTGGGGTAGTTCTAATTTGAATGCATTGTCATTGATCTTGTGAATTATTTTGAAAGGTCCATCTAGATGCAAATTTAACAACTGGGTATTTCTCAACACTTTGCAATCTTTGCTTTTCAATGTGTAACCAAACATAATCATCAACATTGAAACTCATGGCTTTTCTTTTCTTATTAGCTTGTTTAGTGTATGATTGCTGGGCTTTCACAATCATATCTTTAACTTGTGCAAAAATAGTAGCATGCGCATTGGCAATATCATCAGTAGCTTTAACTTTGTTTAACGATGATGTAATAGGTGTAGGCAATCTATGTCCATAAATGATTTCAAAATGTGCTTTATGTGTAGATGTGTGTGGTGTATTATTGTATGTAAATTGAAGTAGATGCAAATGTGTATCCTATGTTTGTGGTTTTAAAATTGTTTATCACACAAAAGATCTAGAATTGTACTGTTAGTAGCTTCTGTTTTCCCACTGGTTTCAAGATGGAATGCAGATGATGAGAAATCAATCTTAGTACCTAAGTTAGCAAACAAAGTAGTCCAAAAATTGTTAGAGAATCTAGAATCACGATAAGAAATGATAAATTTTGGCAAACCATGGTTAGCGAAAACAGTCTTTAAAAACAATCGTGCAGCTTGAGATGCAGTTAATGTTTTCTTGCATGGTAAAAAATATGCTTGTTTACTAAATTGATCTACTATAGTCCAAATTATATCATGATTAGCTTGTGTGTTAGGAAAACCAGATATAAAATCCATTGAAATATGTTCCCATGGACATTCAGGAATTGGTAAAGGCATTAATAAACCATATTGCTTACCATGGTGTCACTTGACTCTTTGACAAATTAAGCACTTAGAAACAAAGTTAGAAACATCAGATTCCATTTGTGTCCAATAAAAATCTTCAACCAATGTTCTTAAAGTGGAAATAATACCTCTATGGCCTTGATATGAGGACAATGAATTTCATGCAACACAAATTATCTAAATTGAATAGTGACACATAATCTTTTCTCATAAAACATAAATACATCAGAATAAGATAAAGAATCAATTGGAATCCAATTATTAGCAACTAAGTTGTTCCAATCGGATTGAAAACTGGGGTCATGGTCATATGTATCCTTCATAGGAATGAGGGAATCAAAAGATAGAATGAAAATATTATGGATACTTGGTTTTCTACTCAATGCATCGGTAACAACATTCTCTCTAGTGGGTTGATATTGGATAAGTGGATGGAAACTTTGAATAAAAGTAGCCCATTTAATATGATGGTCAGAAATTTGTGGCTAACTAAGAAGATGTTTGATATTTTGTTGTCAATTTTGATCATAAATTCAGATCCCATTAGATAGTGTTTCTGTTGCCATAAGGCTTGAACTACAGCTAACAATTCTTTATCATATGTGGAATACTTCAGTTCAGAGGGTTTAAGTTTGCAACTAGAATAGGCTATGGGGTGTGAATCTTACATGAGGAAAGTTTATATTCTTGATTCTTTAAGGGATTGGCCAATTCAAAATTGCCTCTATCTTTTTACGATCAGCATGAATACCATCAGAAGAAACAATGTGACCTAAGCATTCAATTTGAGTTTGGAAAAATTCACTCTTATCAGGCTTACCATATAATTGATTCCCTTTCAATAATTTGAAAACCAAAGATAGATGTTCACAATGCTCATTCTCATTCTTACTGAAAACCAATATATCATCAAAGAAAACAATCACATAATTCTGATACTTCAAAAATATACGATTTATCATATGATTGAATGTAGTTGATGCATAGTCAAATCGAAAGGCATAACGAGAAATTCATAATGACCAAACTGAGTTCTAAATGCAGTTTTAAAAATGTTAGGTGTATCCAATCGTACTTGATGATATCCAAATTTGAGATGTATCTTGCTAAAAATAGTATCCCCTTGTAGTTTATCCATGAGGTCATCTACCCTAGGGATCGGATATCTATTCGTAACAGTGATCTTGTTTAGGGCACGATAGTCAATGCACATCCTATAGGTATTATTTTTCTTCTTAACTAATAGGATAGGTGCACCAAAAGGAGAACTATTGGGCCTAATGAGTCCTCGGTCTTCAACTTGTGCTTGGATTTCTTTTTGTTCAATTTGATTATGTCTATAAGATGCTTTACATGGTGGTTGAGAACTAGAGATTAAGTCTATTTTATGGTCTTCAAGATGTGTAGGTGGTAAACCAGGTGGTAAATTAGGAACAAAAAAATAATATTTAAATTGTGAAAGAAATTGTACATGCCTAGGATTTCATTCACCCATACTAAGTATGATTTGCTACCTTTTCTTAATGCACATTTAGCCTGTGTGTGACTAAGTAGGGAAAAATGATCAAAGCTGTGCGTTCCATGTAATGTAAATTTTTTTCCATTAGAATGAATTTTCATGGAATGTGTGGAATAATTTATGTTGGGATTATATTTGTGATGCCAAGGCATTCCCAAAATAATATCACTAGCTTACAAAGGCATAACCAAGAAATTTTTGTGCTCGATATAATCACCAATTTTAATTTCTAGATCATGAACTTCTTGTGTACCATTGTATCTAGTGTCTAAGAATACAACCTTTATGCAACAATGAGTTGGAACAATAGGTAAATTCAATTCTTTTACCAATTTTGTAGAAATAAAACCATGTATGCTTCCATCATCATGCAAAAAAATCTTTTCTTGACCATGCACAAAACATTTCATCGTTAATCATGAATGAGGATTTGGCATACCTGGTAAAGTATCTGAAGCATCATCGATATCATCATCATCTTTAGTGAAGTTTGGCATATCTTGCTTTGCTTTGGAAACATTATTGGTAAGGGCTGAAAATTTGGGTATGTTAGGATTTGGCTGGAGAGAAGGATTAGGGTTTGAATTTGTGTTTACTAGTAAAGTAGGAGGTCGAGTCCAGGGTTTATGGAAAGAAGAAGGAACAAAGCAATTTTGATTGAATCTTCGGAAGTTAGAATTGAATTGCTTTGTATCAAAGTTACCGTTAGTCAAAAATTGTTGTGGACACTTTTCTTGTCCACGAATTTTATCTTTAATATCATGCGCTAAAGAAATTGCATCCTCCAAAGTCTAGCTTGAACATATTCACTTTCGCATAGAAGTGACCAAGCAAACTAGTCAAATACTTGTACTTGTGTATCACCTCAAGAACATCTTCAAGCATTCGAAGTTGAAGTAAGACACTCTAGAAACGATCAGTGTATTGCGATATGGATTCATGATCTCTTTGTTGTAGAAGATCCCACTGTTTGATAGCTTTTTTATGGAATTAAGGTGGAAGGAAATTCTAAAAAAATTTCTTTTGAAAGGCCTCCCAAGTAGAGGGGCAATCAACACTCTTGTAGACAACAGTCCACCATAATGATGCTCTGTCTGCTAGATGGTTAGTGATGCATTTGAGTTTATCTTTTTCAGCATATTGCTCTTCATGGAAATAATCATCAAACTGACTGATGAAAGCAAGAAAAATTTTGCTGTCATATTGCCCATTAAAAATACGAAATTTGAAATTTCTTTTACTTATCTTGGCTTCTTTCCTGAGAGAATGTGCTTTGAGTGTCACATCAATCATACGTCAAATAATATCTTCAGGTTGCACTCCATCTTGATCGACAGTAGATCGTTGAAGTGTAGCCATTTATGTTCGCAAATTTTGATGTGCTCTTTGCTCTTCTTGAAGTTGTATCATAATTAGGTCCAATTTTTGCTCCATAGTTGGCTCTAACAAATCACCTTCACCAATAAAATCTTCCATGTTTTGATTAGACATCTTGTAAAAATCGTAGACAACCTCACATACTCGAAATCTCGTTAGAAGGATGAGCATAGCTCAAATTTGGGTTTACAAGGCTTGCTTTTGTTTTAAAATGGCTTTTACGATCTATATTTTTTTCAGTTATAAGTTTTCATTTGTAGTGTTGGTAGGCTCATGACTACCTTTTTGGACACCACATATAAGGATATTATTGATCCTGAAAAACCATATAACTTTCTCCAACAAGAATTACCATTGCAAAGTGATGCACATACTTGTAGATGAAGAGTGATTTCAAATGTCTACATGACAATAGATTCAAAGCTATTGAAGATAGATGGGGTAAATGTAAGTCCCCTTCATATTGTTTGTTTTTTGAGGGACCCTTATTAGTTCATTGACTTGTTACATTTATTTGTACAATGCCGGGATTACCCTAATTCATATACGTAGTGGATAAGGTAGTGGTATATTGAGTTGATTTTGGATAGGACAATCAAACTAGTCGATCTCGACTCCCCTCCATAAAAATCTTCACCTAAGGGCAAGGGCAAGGACAAGGGTAATGGCAATGGTAAGGGCAAGGGCAAGTCAACCACAAGGACTAGTAAAACAAACTCCAAAGAGAAAGGAATGCCAACTATTTCTTCTATGAAGTTTGATCCATCTCATCTTAAGCCTGAAGAGAAGAGAGCACTTGTCAAAGTCAAACTCTTCCAACAAACCAAAGAGCAAGAAGGTGCCAGAGATAGGAGCAACATAGAAGTAAATAAAAACTTGTGAGGATGCCTTATTATTTTGCATCCTTGTATATTTGCACTTCAATTTTGTAACTCATGATGTAATGAAAAGCTGTTTATCGTATGTAAAGGTAATAATCTCATTTTTATAGATTTGAAAGGCAACTTGTTTAACAATGGCTTATAAGTTTATAATGAATAATATCTTTTTAACAATATCACTCAACAAGATAAGATCTTGTAAAGTTTTTGTATTTATGGCTTGAAACTTACAATTGTGGGAGGTAAACAACTCATACAAGAGAAAGAGCATTAGGTCATTTTCCTAATTATTGTACCATTGACTTTGAGCTTAACCTAGGGGATGTATTGTCTACCAACTCCAAGGTATCCCTTACATCCTTTAGAACCCAATTAAAAGTAACATTTATCTCCTTGGCTTCTTTATGTACTTTAACTTGCACCTTAAGTTTAAAAGGCATGCAATTTGCATTAGAATCTAAGGGAACCCAAATACCAAATCTAAGGCTGTATCTCATGTAATCAAAGCCCAAAGAAAGAGTTTGTAGAGTGATGTTGTAAGACAAAGCCAAGTATTGGGGGCATACACTATACCTCATGGTCATACTCTCTAGATTTCCAAAGCCTCCCTATAATGTTATCCAAATCCTCTTTTGCAAAATTTTTACTTAGCCAAGATACCTTTGTCCTTTGTAAATGCTCTATTTTGAATCAAGCCACAAAGATATGTAAG
The DNA here is from genome assembly GCF_053477565.2 of Lygodium microphyllum. Classification (NCBI taxonomy): domain Eukaryota; kingdom Viridiplantae; phylum Streptophyta; class Polypodiopsida; order Schizaeales; family Lygodiaceae; genus Lygodium; species Lygodium microphyllum. Next base: position 153,386,616 of record NC_141139.1, on the reverse strand, counting down.
GGTATAAACCATGATAGGTATTTTCTTCTTGAGATCCTTCCAGTCTTCATGAACTTTTGAATATCCTGAGATATTTTAAATCTAAAACTCTTGCCTTGTTAGGAATCTCCCAATTTAGAGATGAAAGACTTGGTAATGGAAATCATCGATATGTCCATATATACATGCTCTAGAGGGAACCACATATTGTGCACAATATATAAAAACCCTATCCTCTCTTAAAAAACTTACAGTGTAATCAATATAGATAATGTGTGTGAATACCTTATGAATCGCATGGAAGGTTCCACTTAGGCTTTCCACATGTTACCATTCAATACTTGTTGACGAAAATATATCTACAACCAATAATTAATTATCAGTACTTAAATGAAAAAAATATTACATATGTTATCAACTAAAGACTTACAATGTGTTTGCTAGGAAACACATTCATTTGGTGGGAAGTGCATATCCTTGGCCATGTAAATATGTTGCAATTTGATAAACCATCCTTTAAGCATAATTTTGAAGGTAATGATATGTCCCTTCTAGTGATGTTTTATATCCTTTCATTTTTTTCTTTTCACCTTTTGAAAGCCCTTGCAAGAGGGCAACATGGTAACCCAATTGTTTATGCTAAAGGTTTTGGGCTCCCAATTTCTGTTTGCTCCTTGGCTATATATGGTGTAAGATTTTACTAAACAAGAAGGACACATTGTGGATGCCATAAAAAGAATAAACTTGAGAGAAACAAGCTCAAAGAGAAAGGTGAATGAACTAAAAAGGAACATCAATAAGACTAATGAAAGTATATTAGGTGGCAAAATGAATATTGAAAGATCTCTTGACTTTCAAAAAAGTCATTATTAACTTCAACCCATCTTTATCATGCCTTTTGTTCGATTTAATAAGTAAATTAGGACTTTGGTCTACCAAACCATGTCAAACTTTGGAGATTTCGGCTAAAAAGGAGGAGAGAATCATGAAATGGACTCTACTATCTCCAAAAAAGAGGAGAAAAGAAAATACCATATTCTTGCACATGTTGCAAACTCTCTTTATCCATCTTTAAAAACTCCTGATTAACAAAAGTATATATTTTTGAAGCATTTTTGGCCCTAATGCAGGAATTTTCATTTCTTTAGACTATTCTCCACGTGATGTCATATTGTTAGAGGCACCTAAATCCACATACCATATATAATCAGTCATTATTTACTGATATATTTGCATTTACTATATTCATCATATGCTGCATAACAAACAACTTCTCATTATCAACTTGATTACTAATAGATCCATAATTATTATGTTCTCTTCTCCCATTTTTGTTATTTTCACCTCTTCTCTTTTGTGGATATTCATATAAAATATGACATTTTTGACCATAAATATAGCATTCTTTGCTATCATAACTTGCATTCTGTTTGCCATGTCCTCTTCTAGCTTCCCCTTAGTACCTTGAGACTAGCCTCTACCACCTACATGTGATTGCTCTTATGAATTATGAGACTACTCTTGATTTTGCCTATAATGGCCACCACTATGGCCTCTACCACCACGACCTCTACCTCTACTTATATTAGAGTAGAGCACTTGTTTTTAACTGTTCTTGGTTTGAATGAAAATTTAGCAAGACCCAAAATTTTTCTCTTCTAATATCAACATAGATATTAGATTTGCAAAATCAAGGATGGTGTCTCTTGTGTTGATGGAGGTTCGAAACTACTTGCACTCCTTGCCTAAGCCTTCCACATGTGGAGCCACTATATCATCATTTTCAACCTATACTTTAATAGATCAAAGGGCTTTAGTAATGCTCTTAACCTATAATCCATAGTCATTAATAAACAGATTGCCATACTTAACATTTTTAACTTAGACTTCAACTGTAACTTTTTTGCTTGGGTATTTATACCAAATAGTTTGACCAAGTTATTCGATACTTCTACATGACTATCTGCATCCTAGCCCAATCATATAATGTGAAACATTGATGGAAAGACAATACATAGCTTTTCGAGTACCCTAGTTCCATTTCTTAAATGCCTTGGTCTCCTTAGGTGTGGAATTTTCCATTGGTAATATCAAAACCGTAACTTTATTTCCTTCAATGTAGCCCCAATAACCTTTACCCATCAAGAAATTGGTCAATCTAAACTTCCAAGCATGGAAGCTATACTTGTCAAGCTTATCACTAGAGAATTTGACCAAATCCCTCAAAAATTGTGTAGCTAGATCCACAATTTTGTTTTTATCAATAACTTACTAATTCAAGTAAACTATCACCCGTATTGAAGTCAATACATAAGCCTAACCTGAGTAATACCTGTAATGCCCGATAGTATCCAAATACTGTCTACTAGACCCAATACCTGCACTTGTATGTGAATTAGCAAGGTTTGCAGAGTTCATGGACCTTATCAGATTTGCATGAGTAGGCTTCTAGCTCCTGAATAGAGTTTGAAATGCATGTGGCAGAACATGAGTCTGCTGGCTGACCACACATACATAGACTAGGGGTTTGTAATACTCCCTTGAGCACTCCAAGATTGTGAAAATAGCTCATAAATTGGAGATCATATGAGAGAGATCTCCACAGGTGTACTCCATAGTAGGGTTTCCTTGTAGGCTCTTCTGCATGTGGTTCACAACTCCTTGCTTGAATGCCGCTTTGATACCAAGAAAAGGTGTGGGGGGAGAGAGAGAGATTGAACTCTTGCAAGACACAAAACACATAGAGAGAACGCACACAAGATAGGAAGCTAAAACCCTAGTCTTCTTCTTCTTCTTCTTATTCACTATATGAATCTATAAAAAATAAGAGAGAGTACAATATATATAATATTCAAGTTGTCCATAGTTTGAACATTCTAAGTAGAAAGATGACTAGATAGATATATCGTAACTTGGATAGGTGGACTTAAAAGTATCACTAGAATTATATGTTGATGTAGGTACCAACCACATTAGTGATATTGAGAGTGGGATTTTACAACCCGAAGGAAGCTAGAAATGTTCCAAATTATGTCAATTTGAAGTAGAAATTAAAGCTCAATGGAAGCGGCCCATGTAGTTTTGACAATTTTAAGCAACCATAGAAATCGAGATTTAAAATCACTTTGAAAGAGGGATCTCATAGTAGTCTTGGCCTTTTTCATGAAATTTTCAGTGCTGGAATGATGTGGAACAAGTTCCAAGCAATGTGGGACTCCAAGAAGGTTAGAAATTTGCAGACTTCAAATTGGATTCCAAAAACTACGATAACCAAAGGCCCCCCAAAATTTTCATGTGTGAGGGGGGAGGGGACATTTTTTTTGATTGCCATGAAAAAAATGAAGGCGCCATGAGACATAATAATAATTTTGAGAGATGGGGGACCGATGGGGCTCACAAAGAAGCATACAATTTGATGTGATCAGCCTACTCCACGAATTTCTTACTCCATTTTGCCAGTCGGTTGTGGAATTGATGGCTTGAGCATAGAGTTGCAAAATCAATATTTCTCTCTCCTCCCTCCCTCTCCTCTTAAGGACTGCTTATATGGGAATCATTTGGAGAAGACCGGGATAGAGATCAATTGTTTGGCTTGAACCGGATCGATATGATATCATGCTGACGCTGAGGAGTGGTGACCAGTGCTATTTGGAGATCCATGGCAGGTCCGATGGCTCTCTGTAAATTCAATTCTTGAGACCAAAACCCAAAAAATGGCAATAAGCCTCTTTTTAATAGACATTTGGATTCTTTTTGATAAATCATGGTGCAAATCTTGTTCATATGCGATGAAAATTTACTTGAAGCTTGGCTGTGATGTGTTTGAGGGTTATGAATCATAAAATGCAGAACCTGCGGTCATGCATGTGAGTTATTGATTTGTGAAATCTTACAATGCGTGTTTTAAGAGAAAAAATGATGGTTTTTTGGTTTTGAGCAATCAAAGCATGTTCATGGAATAAAGTTAAATGTGAAGTTGGATGAGAGTGTGAATTAATTTCTTAAATAAAAAATCTAGAAAATATAATATTTTATATAAAAAGTGAGAAAAAAATATCAAAAAATGATTTTGGGCAAAGAGAATAGGAAAAAAAAGTTTTTGTATTCAAAAAATTATAGAAAATTAAGAGTATATTTGTGCGAGTATAATGAAGGTAAAGTATGAGGATTGGCTTGAGTTTACCCATGTTTGTATATTTTAGTGTGTATTTATCACTTTTTATATAAAGAAACATACATGAAATACCCTTTTAACCTACCCATCGAATGCAAAATCATAAATGGTAGGGGAAAGGGGTTGTGAAAGTTAAGTATTATTTGAAATCTTATATTTTGGTATATTCTAGTATATAGGATTTGTTTGATTTAAATATTAAAAAGGACAGTAGCACGAGTTGTTTTGGTATTGCCTTAGCACAACGAAGCAATACGTTGTTGTGCCACTACGTCGGCATAGTGTGAAAAACTCTGGAGTGCATCATCATCCGAATTTCTTATTGATGTAGAGAGTCAATGTGATCAGAGTCATTAGTGCTAGTGTTCGTGGCATAGATGGTCCAAAAATACTAGATTTTTGGACAATTTTAGCCAATTATTTATTGTAAATATCCGAAAAATCTAGGAAAACTTCTAGATTAAGATGGCATGCAAAAAGCAAGTTGCTTTTTTAGTCAATTATGGGATTTTTCATTAGAAAAAAAGATTGGCGAAATTGTGCGCATCGTGATCGTTGTTGACAGGCTGAAAACTGCACTTTGAACTCGAAGAAGGAGTGAACTAGGAGATCCATGTTCATGTGTCCTCAGGTTTTACCTCCTTTCAAAGCCAACGGAGCCATCAGATTTGGGTTCCAAGTAGCAGACAAGGAGCTGTTATTTTGATGCACGTTTTTGTTCTACGAAGAAGCTCGAGGAGATCTAATGCCTGTCTTGGAGCCACTAATAAGTGGCAGTTTTTGAACCTTGGCTATAAGGGACTTGTTATTTCTAATCTCTAATTGGGTGTCGTCTTGAGGTGGTGGATATTGAATTAGGATGATTAAGATCTTGATCATTAGCATGACAATAAATCTAAGGAATCCCCATAACCCGAAAGATACTTTGTCTGTCTTGAATGGTTTAGTGGGATCTTTGGTTAGATAACTATTTTATCCTTTGCCTTAAAAGCAACATCATGCTCAAGTTTGGGCTACTATGGGGAAGTACTCATAGAGTGGCCTTCATGAGTAATAATCCATGGGAGTTACAGAAAATATTAGGAAGTAAAATGTGATGCTAGTGTGGTGCAATCATCTATGATCCTTGATAGTGATAACTCTTTAGAGGAAAAGACAGTGATGCCAATGGTCGGAGTAATATGTGACTATGATTGGAAGATATATCCGATGCTAATGCTTGATGAAATTGGGTGCTGAAGTGTAATTTCCAAGATCCATAGAGCATTGGATGATATCTACATATGTGGGAAACCATTGTTAGAGAGGAAGGTTCTATTGGAGCTATCTTTGGTTCTAGGAAAATAGTGGTAAATGAGAATAGACTTGCTAAAGTACCACTAGTAGGGGATGGGGTAGAGTCCATGTTGCATATCATAGGACTCCCTAGACCACTCTATGAGTTAGTAGAAAGGGATGTGAATGAAAATAGTAACCTTCCTACATCGGTAAAGGTGGAAACAGAAGAGATTAGAGACCTTGATATGTTGGGATTTGGTCAAGATGTAAATGATAATCTAGAGGACCCTGTCTTGATTCCAAAGAGAAATAAATGCCATCCTCCTTATAGGGATCTCCTAATGTTTTATGGGCTGTCAAATGAGAATCCGATGCTACATTTAAAAGAGTATAGTCTAACCTACCGTATGAGTGAGTTTGATGATATACATCGGATGCTTGTGTTCTCAAGTACCCTGAAGGGAGAGGCTAGGAAATGGTATTGGGGCCTTCCAAGAGGGTCAATTAGATCCTTTGAGAAACTATGTGATAAATTCCTAGATGAGTATGAGAAGAAGGTTCCCATGATTCAGGTTTTGGGACAACTTATATAGTCAAGAGTCATATACCTCTATCAAAGAGTACAAAAAAGCCTTTGATGACATTCTGATGCTTTGGCCAAGGAAAGTTAGTCAATTACCATAAGATGTGCTTAGTGAACTCTTTGTTAGTAGCTTGGAAGTAAACATGCTATTCCAAGTTAGAATGAGAAACCCTAAGCCACTGAAGGAGGCAAAGGTTCAAGTAGATGATTATGAGATATATGTTCAGAGGTGTTGGGAGAGCTATTGGAGTTTCCCTTGCACCCTTGAAATTCATAAGGATTGGCAACATTTGTTAAATGTTAGTCATGCTAGAGGTGGGCATACTAGGGAAAATCCTAGCATTAACTATGATGATCCCAAGGTCTAGGAACCCTAGCAACTACCTAGTGCAGCCAATCCTATGTTCCAAAGCCATGAGCTAGATGGAAGTTAGTGTAGACCTAATGAGGAAAGTGGAGTGGTTAAGCAACCCCTGAATGGTCCAAAATTGGAACAAAAATATGTGAATGAGATGACCCCCCCGAAGCATAGCTGATGCATGCTATCGTGTGGAGGCCATCTCAACTATTAAGAGTCCATGTGATAGGAAACCTAGGGTTTATGATGGCAAAGACCCATCTAGGGTTGGATCTAGTAAAAGGATTCGATTTAGCGGAAGTGATAGGCAGCAAGTGAGTTGATATAGATCGATCATGATGAAATAATATAAAAATAGAAGAAGTGATGGCATCCAATCAAGCCGTGCAATGATAAAAAGGATATAGGTTTAGAGGCCCAAAACCTCCAAAAGTGTGGCTGGTGGATTAGATGTAAAGCAAAGAATTCCAAGAGGACATAACATGGTCAATCCCCACGTGGATGAGACTAGAGGTCATAATGATACATCTAACAATGTGCACCACTTTGGGATGCATCTAGGAGATGGGCCTAGGATTGAAACCCTACCTAGTTTGGGTTGTAGCAAGGACACATGCAATAATCCAAATAGGGAAGGTTTGAATAAGCATGAATTTGTGATTCTCTTTGTCAAAGGGGTCTTTCGGAAGCTTAGATGGTCAATCTATTTGAATGGCAATCAAGGTGGGACACATGAGGCCAATGAGATCATTCATTTAGTTAATAGTACCTAGGAAGAGATAGCCCACATTGATATTATATCAATTGGAAGGCTTGGATTGGTGGATACACAAGAGCCAAGATTAAACTATGATAATCAAATTGCACTAAGCTAAGTTGCAAAAGTAGCATGAGGCTAATCCTTACATCTTATGGCATTTTTGGTTTATGTTGGTTAATTTGGTAAGGTACAATGTACATGCCAAGAAGAGCATGTATTTGATAGCTCAAAATGACATATTTTCATAAGGCTAAGAGGGCCATTTTTTTGTTTAATGCGGGTGCGATTAATGGTTTCCTATCTTAGTGCTATACTAAATAGATTTAATGGAGTACCTGGAGCGAGCCTTTTGCTACATCGAAGCTTCTTGTGGCCAAGTCCAGGTGATGTCCTTCCTTTACGAGTTCTTTCCCTTTCAGCTATATATATGTGTGTGTATGTGGAAAATTGTTTCTTTTGGAGATTGGCAAGTTAAGACATGAAGTCCCAGGGTTTGGTTTGATATATTTGGGGAAGGTTTGATAGTTGTCTGCCTCCTCTAAAGGCATTTACGGTCACTTAAATATCCATTTTGAGAGTAGTCCTTAGTGACCTTGTCTTGCTAGCCTAGAGGTAGCGGTTTTTGAGAGATTCTGCTAGTTGTGAGGTAGCTAGAGAATCCTGCCAAATAAAAAAAACAATGAATATATCTGATACATTTAAATACAAAGACGTGTAAAAAGGGGTTTTAACCCCTAGAAAAAGAAAAGAAACAAAGAAAGAAAAATACTAAGAGTGATGTTCACTGCCTTGTGAAGACTTGGTAGGTTCTTGGGGACAAGTTTGATGCCTTGTCTTCTTGGGGGTGACATTTAGCCAAAAAATAAATAAGGATGGTTGGAATGAAAATAAAAGTGAGCCGAAGGAAAAAGGGTTTAGTGTTGCCATGCGAGATCTTGGTAGGTCCTTGGGTGCCAAGGCACGACCTGCGATTGATACCCTATTCTCCTTGGGTCACAATACGCTTAGCTCCCTCATTTTGATATGCCCGAGTATCAAGTCTTGAAGTATAAACAAAAAGCTAAATCAGAAGTATCTGGAAATGAAAGACCAAGCTATAGGAGTCCTCACCTATTAGGAGTTTGTGATCTAGTTGTCCTAGGTCAGGTAGGCAGGTCAGGCTACCACTTAGGATGACTCCTTTGATAGTTCTTTTTAGCCGGTTTGTGTTGAGCAATTGATTAGCATCTAGCTCTTGATCTTTGTCAGCTTATGCTTAGCCTATCCCTTGTGGATCTTCATGCCTTGATTTTGTCAGGGGGTAGGGTGAGAGCTGTGTTTGTAGTTTATTGTGTATTTCCTTGTAATAGCTTGATTCTTTTTATGGTTTTTGAATGTGTAGATCAGTTCATGGATTCGACAGGTTGAGTCACTCTATCCCATGGCTGCTATAATAAGAGCGAGATCTTTTCAAGTGCCATAATGATATGGAACAAGTTCCAGGTAGTGCGGGACTCTAAGACAATTAGGCGGAAATTTATAGACTTCAAATTGGATGTTGGAAATTGCGATAGCCAAAGACTCCCCAAAATTTTCATGTAGGGGGGGGGGATTCTTTTCTTGATCGCCACAGAAAAAATGAAGGCGCCATGAGACACGATGATGATTTTTAGGAGGGGACGCTATGAGGCCCACAGAGACACATACAATATGACCTAATCAACCTACTTCACAAATTTCTCGCTCTATTTTGTCGATCAGATCCAAAATTTATGGCATAAGAATGGACTTGCAAAATCAATCTTTCTCTCTTCTCCCTCTCTCTCATCTTGAGGGTTGTTCATATGCATGAATCATTTGGAGAAGATCGAGATGGAGATCGATTGTCTGGTTTGATGTAAATCTTGTTCATATGTGATGAATTGTTTTTTGAAGCTCGGTTGTGATGTGTTTGAGGGATGTGAATCATAAAAGTAGAACCTACGTCCATGCATGTGAGTTATTAAATTTTGAAATTCTGAAATGCAAGTTTTAAGAGGAAAAATAATGGTTTTTTTGGTTTCGGGAAATCAAGTCATGTTTATACGGGATAAAATCGAATATGAATTTGGATTAGAGTGTGAATTAATTTTTTGGATCAAAAAATAAAAAATATAGCATTTTATATAAAAAAGATAAGGAAAAATATAAAAAATATGATTTTAGGCAAATGAAATAGAAAATTTTTTGGGGTATTTGAAAAATTATAAACAATTTATATTATATTTGTGTAAGTATAACAACGATAAAGCATAAGGAATAACATCAGTTTACTCATGTTTGTATGTTTTAGTGTGTGTTGATCACTTTTTATATAAAGAAACATCCATATAATACCCTTTTAACTTACCCATTAAATGCAAAACCATAAACGGTAGGGGAAAAGGGGTTGTGGGAGTTAAGTTTTATTTGAAATTTATTTTTTTGCATATTCTAGTATATAGGATTTGTTTGATTTAAGTCTTAAAAGGGGTAGTAGCACGGGTTGTTCCTATACTGCCTTAGCAATGAAGCAATATGCCAGAGTGAAATCATGAAAATGCTATTTGTGCACATTCACATTGATTGATTTATAATTTTACTTATTTGAGCACATGTGTCATTCACATTGCATTTACATTTTCATATGTGGTATGAAGAGAATTACCTCTTGGATGGATAGCACTTGATTTTGAATTATTGATCCATGTTGAGTGTGAGGTTCCTTACACTGTAGGTCTAGTGTTATTGTTTCCTTTGGGGTCTGATGTGGTAAGGATTATATTATCTACTTGAATGTTTTATTAAAAGAGAGGAATATGTTGACTATGCGCTATATGTTGAGACAGTGCATCTTGGGGCTGATCCCTAAGGTGTAGGAGAGCCGTAGTAGGGCCACAATGATGAGCTAGGGGTGCTCCCTTTGTTCATGTTATGGGATGCTAGTCACCGATATGTTTGGGTACTCTAATTACTTGGGATCGAGAAGGGCATCATGTTAGACTACAACCTAGAAATGGTATCTAGAAACACATTATTTCAATAAATCAATGCATAGTGTATTAACGCTCTTGGCTACGAGGCCATGGGGTTGTTTAGGTGAGTATAGGAGGTCCAGCTAGAGCCCTAGAGTTAGTGTTGGGCCCATTTTTGGTCCAGACATATATGAATGTGAAAATGGTCATCCAGGTATGTGAGCGTTAGCTTGTGTTGAGCTTGAGAGCTAAACAAGGTAGTGAGCTTTTGTTGTTGATGACATACATATTTGATAGTTTGTTCTATGATTTTGATGATTTGTCTAACGCTATCATGCCTTTTGATTGTATTTTCAACTTTGCAAAATAATGGGATTGGCTCAAGGAAAGAGAAAACAAAATGCTCTTTCATACTGTTGTCATGGGTACCTATCCATTCATATAAGAGATCCCACATATAAATGAGATACTATTTATATTTTCTTGGATCACATAGTCTAGCTTTAAAGAGAGCTTTGTGGGCTTCCACTACTTCATTTATCTTATTTCTAACACACTCATCAAGAAGTAATTCAAAGAAAAGAGTGACTAGATGTGAAAGAGGGAATGGGTCTGCTGGCTAGGATGCAATCATACCCTTGATTTGGGGACGAATAGATATTTGTCCATCATTGTTTCAAACCACTAAAAAAGCCATGAGTCATGACATTAAGAATATATTCTATTTGCTATCGGTTTGTCCAAAAGTTTTTGGTCCACATAATTAATCATAATATATATGAGTTTTGATTTCAGCAAAAGACTTACAACCTATGGAACAAATTGAAAAGCTATAGGAACACTAATTTTGTCAAGTTTTGTCTTTGAGTCACTATGTGAGTCATGCATTTTGTGGTTTGCATTCAAAGAAGCATATTTAGAAAGAATGAGATAAGCATTCAAAAAATATTTAATTTTCTCACTATCTATTCTATGAGGATTGATAGGTACAAAGCTATCATCAATGATGTTACCATTGTGTTCCAAATGGATTCCATTTCATGTTCTACTTCTTTTCATTTGGTAGAATTTCGGATAAAAAAATGCACATTTAGTAATCCTTAAGTGTCTGAGAAATTAGTCTAGACTACAACAACAACACTTTGAATCAAAGAATTCTTAACTTGAGATGTCCCTAAAGTAGTTATCAAAAGCTAGTTGATTGGTTTAAGTTGTGTGGCTTGCTATACTCTTGCGCCCAATTTCTAAAGTTATTATTATATATTTTCATACATAAGATATAATCTTTTCAAATCTCTCAATGATACATGAAATAGCAAGATGTATCCAGTTGATGCTCTATAAGTTTGCTATCCAAGCAGTACCATCCATTGGATGTAGATAAGAAGAAGCTTTGTATTGATGTCCATCATAATCAATTTCTATCACTACAACATATAGACCCGATAGCGACGTTTAAAGCGACGAAATTATTCATGGAAAAAATTATTCCCGTCATCGCTATTCTCGTCGCTATTAGTGACGCGATCGATTCGTCGCTATATGCGTCTCTATTAGCGTCGCTATTTGCGTCACTATATACATCGCTATTAGCGTCGCTAACCCAATTAGCGACGCAAATAGCGACGCAAATAGCGATGCTAAATAGCGACGATTATAGAGGGGGAAAAAAAAAGGTGGCAGGGCATACAACCCTGCCACCCTTCTAGCTATATGCACTAAATATTCTTGCATAATTCATTTGCCAATGTCAGCTACATCTAATGTCTAAAAATTGTGTATCAGATTATTAAAAAAAAACTGAATCCTTTGATTGCAAAAGCAAGATATAATTAATTCGAAAAGGTATCTCGCAAGGAGCTTTTTCATCACTTACTTAGGCCCGAGAAAAAAAAGAGATTGTGATTACAAAAGCTAGATATAATCAATTGAAAAAAGTATTAATCAATGAGCTTTTTTATCACTTGTTAGGCCCAAGAAGAAGAGCTTCACTTCAAGCTTTCATTATAGTCCCATTGAATAAGTCCCATTGATCTTCTGCTTACTCCAGCTTATTCCAACATTGTTCAAGTCTTTTTGGGGGAGTATTTGGACATCTGTAAGAGTTATACCATGGTGTTAGAGTCAGAAACCCTTATATAGGGAGTGGTAGTGTCTCTAAGCTCTACTTCTTTCTTTTTGTTTTTACCTATGTCTAAGTCATCTTCTATCTCTTCTTTCTTGTCTTCACCCTCAATCTCAATGGATGGAGGTGTTTTAAGATCAAAAGAATCAAGCTCATCCTCCCCCTTCTCAAACTCCATTTTTTGAGCTCAGATTAGTTACTGTACTCCAAGTAGATCCATGAAACAAACAAATTTCTCTTTACCAAGTGATTTGTTAAAGATATCGGCTACCTGGTCTTGTGTCTTCACATGAAGTAGATCAATTTGTCCTACAAGTACCATTTATCTAATGAAATTGTAATGAATCTCTATGTGTTTGGATCTAGCATGATAGACGGGGTTGCTAGCTAGTATCCATATACACCTCAGGTTGTATACATAACCCTCATGCTACTCCATATATACCTCTTCAAGCAAGTCACCATTCATGAATGCATTTTTGACATCCACTTTTCATAATTTTCAGCCCTTAGAAGCCACTAATGCAATGACTATTCTCACCATTTCCATCTTAGCAACCGAGCTGAAAGTCTCCTCATAATCTAGGCTATATTGATGTGCATATCCCTTTGTAATGAGCCGGGCTTTATACCTTTCCAACGAACCATCTGACTTGCATTTCTCTTTATAAACCCATTTGCTTAAAGACATTGAGTACCTCATTCTTGTGCTTCCGAATGTTTTGCCATGTGTATCAGTTGAAATCATCTATCCAACCGACACTAGATTCTTGCAAATTTCGTTCTGCCATCTGTCCAATCGACAATAGATTTTTGGTAATAGAAGGTACATATAGTACATCATGTAGGCTCTTCTTTCTATCGTCATAGCTGTAGCAGTATACCTTCCTACTGGTGGGCTGTCTCACACTCGTGCCTGGTTTGCATCTCCTCTTCTTCTCTAGTGGTCGTTGTGCTCTATGGGGAGTAGCTGTTGCTACACTAGAGGAGACTCCACCTTGTACTCCAGGTGGCGGGCTTTGGCATGAGGCCTCTCCATGGCCGAGAAACGAGGAGATGCTTGCTTGGTGCCTGTTATGCAAGCTCGAGGAGGCAAAGATGGAGAAGAGACAGAGGTTGGCTTCTCCTTTGTAGTTGTCCCCTCTCTTTTAGTGGATGTGGTGGCAATGGTAGTGGCAATGGCAGCTTCTCTCTCTCTCTCTCTCTCTCTCTCCCTCTCTCTCAATCTCCCTTGTGTTGATCTGTCTCCCTTCTTCTCTCTATACATCTCTTCATCAACAAAAATAAAAAGAGAAGTAAATAAAAGAGAAAAACAAAGAGAGAAGATATAATACATTTACCTCAAAGCTTGAAGAAGAATCCTTTCGCGCTTCTCTCCTTCTTTTTCTTCTCCTTCACGGGTTTCCTCATTCTTCTTTGCATTTGTCCCCTCTATTTTTGTGGTGGATTGGCGGTGGCAGTGACCTCTCTCTCTCTCTCTCTCTCTCTCTCTCTCTCTCTCTCCCTCTCTCTCTCTCTCTCTCTCTCTCTCTCAATCTCCCTTGCACACGTTGATCTCTCTCACTTTTTCTCTCTATACACTCTTCATCAACAAAAAGAAAGAGCGAAGTAAAGAAAAGAGAAAAACAAAGAGAGAATAGATAATGCACTTACCTCAAAGCTTGAAGAAGAATCCCTTCGCGCTACTCTCCTTCTTCTTCTTCTCCTTCACGGGTTCCCTCCTTCTTCTTCTCTCTATACACTCTTCATCAACAAAAAGAAAGAGAGAAGTAAAGAAAAGAGAAAAACAAAGAGAGAAGAGATAATGCACTTACCTCTAAGCTTGAAGAACAAAGAGAAAAACAAAGAGAGAATAGATAATGCACTTACCTCAAAGAAGAGAAAAATAAAGAGGGAATAGATAGTACACTTACCTCAAAGCTTGAAGAAGAATCCCTTCACGCTTCTCTCCTTCTTCTTCTTCTCCTTCACGGGCTCCCTCCTTCTTCTTTGCAGTTGTCCCCTCTCTTTTTGTGGTGGATTGGTGGTGGCAGCGACCTCTCTCTCTCTCTCTCTCTCTCTCTCTCTCTCTCTCTCTCTCTCTCTCTCTCTCTCTCTCTCTCTCTCTCTCAATCTCCCTTGTACATGTTGATTGTCAAGATTGTGGGAGAGAGAGGAAGGAGTCTCACTTGTAGCTTTCTTGCTTGCACAATGGGAGAATACATACAAGGGTGGAGGCTGAAAACAGTTTTCCTCTTCTTAGTTGTGTAAGCCAAAAGAACTCTCATACAAAGAAATAGAAGAACCCTATATATGGGTCTCAAACCAAACTCAACTAACTAAGGTGGCATACTAACTGAGCCACGAACTAGAGTAGATAAGGATAGCTGTCATCTAGCTATTATTCATGGGCGGTGTACCAACCCCATCTACAACTGACAAGTCGGTGACATAAATGCACAACGGTCACCCTGGCGTATCACGAGTGGAGCTCGATATCTCAACACTCCCCCTCGAGCTCAATCCTAATTCCTGCACACCAAGCAGGTCTCTGAACTTGCGCAGCTTCTCTGTGCCCAATGCCTTCGTGAATATGTCAGCTACCTGATCCTCTGTGCTGACATAAACTAGATCAATAAGACCTAGTAAAACCCTCTCCCGCACATAGTGATAATGCACCTCAATGTACTTTGTTCTAGCATGATAGACTGGGTTATTTGCCAAGTGTATACTACTCATGTTGTCACAATAAATGACAACTGGCCCATCTGTAGGCTGATGCATATCATAAAGTAGCTTATGCAACCAACCTACCTCACATGCAGCCATTGCTGCACCCCTGTACTCAGCCTCTGTGCTGGACAAGGCAACTGTAGGCTGTTTCTTACTGCTCCAAGTGACTGCAGCACTCCCAAAAGAGAACACATATCCACTGGTAGACCGTCTATCAGAAATGCTACCAGCCCAATCAGCATCAGTGTATCCATGCAACTGTATTTGAACCCCAGTCTCATAAAATAGTCCATACTGCAATGTGGACTTCACATACCTGAGTATGCGTCTAGCCGCATCCAAATGCGGTTTCCTTGGAGCCTGCATAAACTGACTTACCAGTCCAACAACATAGCTCAAATCTGGCCTGGTAATAGTCATATAAATCAAGCTTCCTACTATGCGTCTGTACATAGTAGGGTCTTCCAGAAGCTCACCTACATCTGCGCTCAGCTTCACATTCTGCTCCAAAGGAACTGAAATAGGCTTACAGCCTGTCATCCCATATTTGGACAGCATGTCCAATCCATACTACCTCTGCAAGAGCTGTATCCCACTTGGTGATCTAATCACCTCAATGCCCTGTTGAGATATCGAGCTCCACTCGTGATACGCCAGGGTGACCGTTGTGCATTTATATCACCGACTTGTCAGTTGCAGATGCGGTTGGTACACCGCCCCTGAATAATAGCTACATGATAGCTATCCTTATCTACTCTAGTTCGTGGCTCAGTTAGTATGCCACCTTAGTTAGTTGAGTTTGGTTTGAGACCCATATCTAGGGTTCTTCTATTTCTTTGTACTTGAGTTCTTTTGGCTTACACAACTAAGAAGAGAAAAATTGTTTTCAGCCTCCACCCTTGTGTGTATTCCCCCATTGTGCAAGCAAGAAAGCTACAAGTGAGACTCCTTCCTTCTCTCCCACAATCTTGACATGGTATCAGAGCCTTGTTCGTGGTAAGGAGCTCAAGAAAGCAAGCCAAGCTCGCGGTGTTCTGGTAAGAGGAGCAGTGTTGCTTTCATTTTCTGTTTTGGGAGCAGATCTCTGCAGGTAGCACAGCCGGAAGGTGCAGGAGTGCATTGTCTCAGGTTGAGACGCCCTTTGCGGTGAAGCAAGAGGGTAGTATATGCTGCGGGTGAGGGCTTTAGCCCTCGGCGTCCTTGTTTTTTTGATTTGAGGCCATTTCGGGGCCTGTTTTGGAGGCGAAAGTTTTCTGCACGCACTCAGGAAAAGGCCCAGTTTTATGCTGTGCAGCCACTGTTCTACAGGTCGGTAAAAAGTTACTGTAGAAATTGCATCGTATGCTTGTGCGCAGAGACATTGGGAGTTACAGAATCATCCCTGTTGCCTGTTGATGCAAAATCGTCACTAGGAAGTGACTGTGTGGTCAAATACCACTTTCGCCAGTTTTGCAGATTTGCCTTTGTGAGGCTGAAGCTGTGTTCTTTGCAGTGACAGAATTTTTTGCAGTGTTCTGTAATGGCGTCTGATTCTCTCTCACAGATTGTCACTGAAAAGCTTGACAAGAACAACTTCCAAGCATGGAAGTTTAGAATGACGAATTTCCTTATGGGAAAAGGATATTGGGAATTTGTTGCAGGAAATGAAGAAGAACCAGTTCTTCCTGATGTTCCCAATCAACAGCAAATGCAAGCATTCAAAGCATGGCATGAGAGAGCCAGGAAAGTTATGTACTGGCTGTCTATCAGCATTTCAGACTCTATGATTGTGCATATTCAGGATGCAAGTACGCCAAAGGAGGCATGGGATACTCTGTCAAAGATGTATAGCACAAATACGCAAGCCAGGAAAATGCAGCTCAAGCAAGAGTTGCATAATGTGCAGAGAGAAAATATGAGCATCAATGACTACCACATGAAGGTTAAGAAGATTGCAGATGCACTTGCTTCCATTGGGTCGCCAGTGGAAGATGATGATTTAGTTTCTGTGACCTTGAATGGTCTAGGAAAGGATTATGCACAGTTTCGGACATCCATTTCAGTTCGTGAAAGATTTCCTGACTTTGAGGAGTTGATTGCTCTTCTAATTTCTGAGGAGCAGAGAAATGGTGGTGCATCTTCTTCAGGAGGAACTTCAAAAGAAGCTGTCTTCTACTCAAATGCTGGAAGAGGTAGAGGCAGAGGTAGAGGAGGCCGATTTGGAGGCCGTGGTAGAAATCAGAATATGCAGCAAACTCAAGAAAACCAGTCCTATGGAGGAGGACGTGGTAACTCTAGAGGCAGGGGGAGCCAAAGAGGTCGTGGTGGATGGCAAAGAGGCCAAAATGCAAACAGTAATGTTGAATGCTACTACTGTGGTAAAATG
Source organism: Lygodium microphyllum (assembly GCF_053477565.2). Classification (NCBI taxonomy): domain Eukaryota; kingdom Viridiplantae; phylum Streptophyta; class Polypodiopsida; order Schizaeales; family Lygodiaceae; genus Lygodium; species Lygodium microphyllum. The sequence continues at coordinate 153,369,310 of NC_141139.1, read as the reverse complement.
GGTCATATGGCTAAAGACTGCTATAAAAAGCAGAATGACATCATGAATGGAAAACTGCAACAAGGGAATTATGCATCTTCTAGTAGACAGGGTGATGACAGAAATGAGCACTTGTTTATGGTGCAACACATGAACAATTCTGTGACAAGTGCAGAAGAAAGCAATGATGTATGGTATGTTGACTCAGGTGCATCAAACCACATGACAGGTCATGCAGAATGGATGGAGGATGCAAGAAAAATGGAAAAACCAGGATTTGTGGAGACTGGTGATGATACTGCACATCCGATTGTGCAGATTGGAAAAATTCCTTTGTCTATGCAGGATGGGAAAAAGAAATACCTGTCCGATGTATTTCATGTCCCGAATATCACCAAGAATCTGGTTTCAGTTGGTCAAATGGTTGAGCAGGGCTTGCAGGTCAGATTTAATCCTCATGGATGCTTTGTTGAGGATATGAAAAATAAAGGTCGCTTGATAGCAAAAGGAAAGAAGAAGGGCAGAATGTTTACGTTGGATGCAGACATGTCTGAATTGAGTGCAGCAATGTTTGCACATGGGACTGGTGTAGTTGCAGATATTGATATCTGGCATAAACGCATTGGTCATGTTAATGTACAACGACTTAAATCAATGCAGGCCCAAAACATTGTTGCAGGATTGCCCAAATTCAAGGTTGCAGAAATGCATAAGGTATGTGAAGCCTGTCAGTTTGGAAAACAGGCAAGGAAACCATTTCCTAGACATGTTCAAGAGAGTGAGAAGCCATTGGAATTAATCCACTCTGATGTGTGGACTACTAAAGCTGCATCTCTTGGAGGCTGTCATTACTTTGTCAGTTTTATTGATGACTATAGCAGAAAAATTTGGGTGTACTTTATGAAAAAGAAAAGTGAAGTTTTTGGGCATTTCAAAACTCTTAAAGCTATGGTTGAAAAAGAAACAGGCCTGCAAATAAAATGCCTAAGGTCAGATGGAGGGGGAGAGTACCTCTCAAATGAGTTTGCAAGGTTCCTGCAGGAGCATGGCATAAAGCAGCAATATTCATGTAGTCATACCCCACAACAAAATGGAATTGCAGAAAGGAAAAACAGGCATATTGGAGAGGTATCTCGTGCCATGCTCAATGAAAAAGACTTGCCAGATTTTTATTGGGCTGAAGCAGTTGCTACAGCAGTCTACATAATGAACAGGACTCCCACTGCAGCAATACATGGAATGACTCCAGAGGAGAGGTATACTGGTAGGAAACCAGACATTTCTCATTTGAAAATTTTTGGTTGCATTGCCTATGTACATGTGCCAGATGAGTTGAGATCCAAGTTGGATCCAAAAGCTGAGAAGTGCATCTTTATTGGAAACTCTTTGCAGCAAAAAGGGTATAGATGCTATAACCCTTCTACTCGTAAGTTTACAGTGAGCAGAGATGTTGTTTTTGATGAGATGAGTAGCTGGTATAAACCAATAAATGTGATTGATGATGTAGATGCACAAAATGGTAATGCTGCACAGAATTCACAGCAGCAGTCACAAAATATTAGTGGACCTGGAGCGTCCTCTAGCAGTGGTTCACCTTCTTCGCCATGGACAGGCAGATTGAGATCAGGAGAATCTTCTCAAAGTAATGCAGATAGTGGTATGCAGGTATCACGAAAAGGAAAAGAGAAGGTTGATCAGCCCATGTTTGATGTGAATGCAGGTCACTCTTATGTGGATGGTGAATCCAGTGGCTCAGAGCAGAGCATTGATGATGAGTTGGGTATTCCTTCTATTGTTACACCTGGAGTAAGGAAGACCAGGGATGTTTTGAGAGCACCTGGGAGTGAACCTACTTTGCGCAGGTCTACGAGAGCTAGGTATCCTGTGGATAGGCTGAAATATGATGGATTTACAGCCATTCACTATGCATATATGGTCAAAGTAATACAGGAACCAGAACCCACTTCTTTTGAGCAAGCCATGGGAAAAGAAAAATGGGAGAAAGCCATGGATGAAGAAATGGATGCCTTGGAAGCAAATGCTACATGGGAATTGGTACCTTTGCCTAAAGGTAAAAATGCAATTGGCTGTAAGTGGGTTTATAAGGTGAAGCACAATGCAGATGGTTCTGTGAACAGATACAAGGCAAGATTAGTAGTCAAGGGGTATGCACAAACATATGGCATTGACTATGAAGAAACATTCAGTCCGGTTGCAAGGATGGCAACCGTAAGAGCAGTCATTGCTATGGCTGCATCAAAGGGATGGTCTTTACATCAGATGGATGTAAAGAATGCCTTCTTGCATGGTGATTTGCAAGAAGAGGTCTATATGGAGCAGCCACCAGGTTATGTGCATGCTGTTCATCCTGAGTTTGTTTGCAGGTTGAAGAAAGCCTTGTATGGCTTGAAGCAAGCACCTAGAGCATGGTCTGACAAGATAGGACAGTATCTTGTCACTATTGGCTTTCAGATTTCCAAGGCAGATTTCTCACTTTATGTGAGGAAAACAGAGAAAGGTATTATGCTACTTGTCATTTATGTTGATGATTTGATTATGACAGGTGACAGTGATGAAGATATCCTTCATGTGAAAATGCTATTGAAGCAGAAGTTTGAGATGAAGGATTTGGGAGAGCTGCGTTATTTCTTGGGCATTGAGGTGATTAGATCACCAAGTGGGATACAGCTCTTGCAGAGGCAGTATGGATTGGACATGCTGTCCAAATATGGGATGACAGGCTGTAAGCCTATTTTAGTTCCTTTGGAGCAGAATGTGAAGCTGAGCACAGATGCAGGTGAGCTTCTAGAAGACCCTACTATGTACAGACGCATAGTAGGAAGTTTGATTTATATGACTATTACCAGGCCAGATTTGAGCTATGCTGTTGGATTGGTAAGTCAGTTTATGCAGGCTCCAAGGAAACCACATTTGGATGCGGCTAGACGCATACTCAGGTATGTGAAGTCCACATTGCAGTATGGACTATTTTATGAGACTGGGGTTCAGATACAGTTGCATGGATACACTGATGCTGATTGGGCTGGTAGTATTTCTGATAGACGATCTACCAGTGGATATGTGTTCTCTTTTGGGAGTGCTGCAGTCACTTGGAGCAGCAAGAAACAGCCTACAGTTGCCTTGTCGAGCACAGAGGCTGAGTACAGGGGTGCAGCAATGGCTGCATGTGAGGTAGCTTGGTTGCATAAGCTACTTTATGATATGCATCAGTCTACAGATGGGCCAGTTGTCATTTATTGTGACAACATGAGTAGTATACACTTGGCAAATAACCCAGTCTATCATGCTAGAACAAAGCACATTGAGGTGCATTATCACTATGTGCGAGAGAGGGTTTTACTAGGTCTTATTGATCTAGTTTATGTCAGCACAGAGGATCAGGTAGCTGACATATTTACGAAGGCATTGGGCGCAGAGAAGCTGCGCAAGTTCAGAGACCTGCTCGGTGTGCAGGAATTGGGATTGAGCTCGAGGGGGAGTGTTGAGATATCGAGCTCCACTCGTGATACGCTAGGGTGACCGTTGTGCATTTATGTCACCGACTTGTCAGTTGCAGATGCGGTTGGTACACCGCCCCTGAATAATAGCTACATGATAGCTATCCTTATCTACTCTAGTTCGTGGCTCAGTTAGTATGCCACCTTAGTTAGTTGAGTTTGGTTTGAGACCCATATCTAGGGTTCTTCTATTTCTTTGTACTTGAGTTCTTTTGGCTTACACAACTAAGAAGAGAAAAATTGTTTTCAGCCTCCACCCTTGTGTGTATTCCCCCATTGTGCAAGCAAGAAAGCTACAAGTGAGACTCCTTCCTTCTCTCCCACAATCTTGACATGCCCAAGAAATAACGCAGCTCTCCCAAATCCTTCATCTCAAACTTCTGCTTCAATAGCATTTTCACATGAAGGTATCTTCATCACTGTCACCTGTCATAATCAAATCATCAACATAAATGACAAGTAACATAATACCTTTCTCTGTTTTTCTCACATAAAGTGAGAAATCTGCCTTGGAAATCTGAAAGCCAATAGTGACAAGATACTGTCCTATCTTGTCAGACCATGCTCTAGGTGCTTGCTTCAAGCCATACAAGGCTTTCTTCAACCTGCAAACAAACTCAGGATGAACAGCATGCACATAACCTGGTGGCTGCTCCATATAGACCTCTTCTTGCAAATCACCATGCAAGAAGGCATTCTTTACATCCATCTGATGTAAAGACCATCCCTTTGATGCAGCCATAGCAATGACTGCTCTTACGGTTGCCATCCTTGCAACCGGACTGAATGTTTCTTCATAGTCAATGCCATATGTTTGTGCATACCCCTTGACTACTAATCTTGCCTTGTATCTGTTCACAGAACCATCTGCATTATGCTTCACCTTATAAACCCACTTACAGCTAATTGCATTCTTACCTTTAGGCAAAGGTACCAATTCCCATGTAGCATTTGCTTCCAAGGCATCCATTTCTTCATCCATAGCTTTCTCCCATTTTTCTTTTCCCATGGCTTGCTCAAAAGAAGTTCAGCCTATCCATAGGATACCTAGCTCTCGTAGACCTATGCAAAATAGGTTCACTCCCAGGTGCTCTCAAAACATCCCTGGTCTTCCTTACTCCAGGTGTAACAATAGAAGGACTACCCAACTCATCATCAATGCTCTGTTCTGAGCCACTGGATTCACCATCCACATAAGAGTGACCTGCATTCACATCAAACATGGGCTGATCAACCTTCTCTTTTCCTTTTCGTGATACCTGCATACCACTATCTGCATTGCTTTGAGAAGATTCTCCTGATCTCAATCTGCCTGTCCATGGCAAAGAATGTGAACCACTGCTAGAGGACGCTCCAGGTCTACTAATATTTTGACTGCTGCTGTGAATTCTGTGCAGCATTACCATTTTGTGCATCTACATCATCAATCACATTTACTGGTTTATACCAGCTACTCATCTTATCGAAAACAACATCTCTGCTCACTATAAACTTATGAGTAGAAGGGTTATAGCATCTATACCCTTTTTGCTGCAGAGAGTAACCAATAAAGATGCACTTCTCAGCTTTTGGATCCAACTTGGATCTCAACTCATCTGGCACATGTACATAGGCAATGCAACAAAAAATTTTCAAATGAGAAATATCTGGTTTCCTACCAGTATACCTCTCCTCTGGAGTCATCCCATGTATTGCTGCAGTGGGAGTCCTATTCATTATGTAGACTGCTGTAGCAACTGCTTCAGCCCAATAAAAATCTGGCAGGTCTTTTTCATTGAGCATGGCACGAGATACCTCTCCAATATGCCTGTTTTTCCTTTCTGCAATTCCATTTTGTTGTGGGATATGACTGCATGAATATTGCTGCTTTATGCCATGCTCCTGCAGGAACCTTGCAAACTCATTTGAGAGGTACTCTCCCTCTCCATTTGACCTTAGGCATTTTATTTGTAGACCTGTTTCTTTTTCAGCCATAGCTTTAAGAGTTTTGAAATGCCCAAAAACTTCACTTTTCTTTTTCATAAAATACACCCAAACTTTTCTGCTATAGTCATCAATAAAAGTGACAAAATAATGACAGCCTCCAAGAGATGCAGCTTTAGTAGTCCACACATCAGAGTGGATTAATTCCAATGGCTTCTCACTCTCTTGAACATGTCTAGGAAATGGTTTCCTTGCCTGTTTTCCAAATTGACAGGCTTCACATACCTTATACATTTCTGCAACCTTGAATTTTGGCAATCCTGCAACAATATTTTGGCCTTGCATTGATTTAAGTCGCTGTACATTAACATGACCAATGCGTTTATGTCAGATATCAATATCTGCAACTACACCGGTCCCATGTGCAAACATTGCTGCACTCAATTCAGACATGTCTGCATCCAACGTAAACATTCTGCCCTTCTTCTTTCCTTTTGCTATCAAGCGACCTTTATTTTTCATATCCTCAACAAAGCATCCATGAGGATTAAATCTGACCTGCAAGCCCTGTTCAACCATTTGACCAACAGAAACTAGATTCTTGGTGATATTCGGGACATGAAATACATTGGACAGGTATTTCTTTTTCCCATCTTGCATAGACAAAGGAATTTTTCCAATCTGCACAATAGGATGTGCAGTATCATCACCAGTCTCCACAAATCTTGATTTTTCCATTTTCTTTGCATCCTCCATCCATTCTGCATGACCTGTCATGTGGTTTGATGCACCTGAGTCAACATACCATATATCATTACTTTCTTCTGCACTTGTCACAGAATTGTTCATGTGCTGCACCATAAACAAATGCTCATTTCTGTCATCACCCTGTCTATTAGAAGATGCATAATTCCCTTGTTGCAATTTTCCATTCATGATGTCATTCTGCTTTTTATAGCAGTCTTTAGCCATATGACCCATTTTACCACAGTAGTAGCATTCAACATTACTGTTTGCATTTTGGCCTCTTTGCCATCCACCACGACCTCTTTGGCTCCCCCTGCCTCTAGAATTACCACGTCCTCCTCCATAGGATTGGTTTTCTTGAGTTTGCTGCATATTCTGATTTCTACCACGGCCTCCAAATCGGCCTCCTCTACCTCTGCCTCTACCTCTTCCAGCATTTGAGTAGAAGACAGCTTCTTTTGAAGTTCCTCCTGAAGAAGATGCACCACCATTTCTCTGCTCCTCAGAAATTAGAAGAGCAATCAACTCCTCAAAATCAGGAAATCTTTCACGGACAGAAATGGATGTTCGGAACTGTGCATAATCCTTTCCTAGACCATTCAAGGTCACAGAAACTAAATCATCATCTTCCACTGGCGACCCAATGGAAGCAAGTGCATCTGCAATCTTCTTCACCTTCATGTGGTAGTCATTGATACTCATACTTTCTCTTTGCACATTATGTAACTCTTGCTTGAGCTGCATTTTCCTAGCTTGCGTATTTGTGCTATACATTTTTGACAAAGTATCCCATGCCTCCTTTGGCGTACTTGCATCCTGAATATGCACAATCATAGAGTCTGAAATACTGATAGACATTTTTGACAAAGTATCCCATGCCTCCTTTGGCGTACTTGCATCCTGAATATGCACAATCATAGAGTCTGAAATACTGATAGACAGCCAGTACATAACTTTCCTGGCTCTCTCATGCCATGCTTTGAATGCCTGCATTTGCTGTTGATTGGGAACATCAGGAAGAACTGGTTCTTCTTCATTTCCTATAACAAATTCCCAATATCCTTTTCCCATAAGGAAATTCATCATTCTAAACTTCCATGCTTGGAAGTTGTTCTTGTCAAGCTTTTCAGTTACAATCTGTGAAAGGGAATCAGACGCCATTACAGAATACTGCAAAAAATTCTGTCACTGCAAAAAACACAGCTTCACCCTCACAAGGGCAAATCTGCAAAACTGGCGAAAGTGGTATTTGACCACACAGTCACTTCCTAGTGACGATTTTGCATAAACAGGAACCAAGGATGATTTTGTAACTCCCAATGTCTCTGCGCACAAGCATACGATGCAATTTCTACAGTAACTTTTCACTGACCTGTAGAACAGTGGCTGCACAGCATAAAACTGGGCCTTTTCCTGAGTGCGTGCAGAAAACTTCCGCCTCCAAAATAGGCCCCGAAATGGCCTCAAATAAAAAAAACAGGGTCGCTATTAGCGTCGCTATTTGGGTCGCTAATATTAGCGACGCAAATAGCGACGCATATAGCAACGCTTTTAGCGACGCCGCTTTTTTGCGTCGCAAATGGTCGTCGCTATTGCCCCATTCCCTTGTAGTGTATGATAGCATAAAAAATTCTGATGGAAGTATTAAGTGCTCATAGATTCCATTAGTGATAGTTGGAAGGCTGCATTGTCCCAAGCAAAGAATTTTAATGAATTTTCCTTTTGAGGGACACCTTCAAGCAGGTCAGAGTAGTACTAGTTCTTGATTCTTATTTGGAAAGGAAGTAGTTTAATTTGTAGCTATAGGAATGGCGATATATTTGTCTTTAGTATTATGCATAGTTAGAGGCTTTGGGAAACAAGCTCTTTTTTCTAGAGAGAGTTGATATTTAACTGCCATTCTTGTGGTAGAGGGATTTCACACCAGTTTATGATCTCAGCAGAAATTTTTGTGTGGATTTATGTGCTTTCATAATTATTGTTTGGCCCTTATCTATATCATTGTTTTCTCCTAAAACTCTAGGAATGGCTAAGGATATGTAACAACATACCATATGGTATTGGATAACTAAATGAGCATAAGCAGTCTGCAAGTTTAGACCAAAAGTACAAGTATGCAAATTAAGTGTATCACTAAGATAAGGATCTTATATTGAAATGACATAGTTAGGGTGCAAATAAAAAAGAATAGGACCATTAGACAAGGGAGAAATTGTTGTTCCTACAATCCTTTTCATTAACTCTTTGTGTCTAGCATGTAAGACAACTTTCAAACATGAAGCATTAAGACCTTGGCAAAAAAGGGGAATAATGCCTATAGCTATATAACCGAGGTGCAAATATAGATCTTTTTGGGATTTTAAACTTTATGCATGACCAAACAATGAAGATTAACCTACTGATCATTTGTAAAAGAATCACCTATGTTGAGAATGCCATGGTCTTCAATGTACATAGTTGAAGCATGAAATTTGAACGCATTGCTCTTTCACCATAAATGTTAGCAATATCAATTCTTGGAAGGATCCACTTGGAGCTTGGATTTGCATAGTCCATAATGATAGTAAAGTTCCTTAGTGATTTATAGCACTTAGCTAGTCCCTTAAAGATAGAGGAGAAAGAGTTCTAGTTCATGACATCCATAGAGGATTTATGATGACAAAAGAGGAACTATGCACTCTTCTATGCTGATGAATAGCAACACAATCATGATCTTGTAAAGTGGACTGGTCAATAGAGGTGAAAAATCATTTAATAATTGCCTCTTCTCCATCCTTTGGTGAAAATAGATACGTGTGCGTGGAAGCAAACTAGTCCAAACAAAGCCTGATTGCCCTGGCAAATAAGACTTCTGACCATGGAATTCCAAATCATGTTGGTAAACATGCTATGAATATTAGGATATTGGGCCATGGACCCTTCATGTTCTATAAATTATATGCCAATAACCAAAACCCTATAAAAAATTCTTACAGGTACATGGAAGTCCACAGCTAGTCCATAGGGAAAACCTAGAGTACTCTTGAAAGCACAAACAAGAGTCCTAGTCTCTACATCTTGTCACATCTTGATTGCCATAAGGCATAAATTGCTCTCTACCATCATTTCATGCTCCAATGAGTGCAATTGCATTCTTCTTTGAATCTTTTAGAAAATATTTCACAATGCTATCTAGTTGTTCTCATGCTTAGAAAATGTTTCACAATGTTATCCAATTCTTCAATCTCATGTTTAGTTCATGCAACACACACACACACACATTCTCTCTCTAGAAAGACATGCTTGCTAAAATGGATTGTGCTTTGTCAATAGCTTTGTGTTTCAATAGTACATGACTTAGAAATATGAAACTTGAAAACCCATCCCTCAAATCCTCACAAAACGTACTTAAAAAATTATAACAAGAACCCAAGTACTCCACAACCGAATTCTGTTTTCCAAAGGAGCTCAATTAGCTGAAAGTTCAAGTTCTCAAGCTCAATCTTTACAGAATATGCAAGTCTTTCACAAGATCTATCATGTAAACTACCAAGGTCTTTCGTATTTAAATCTGAAATACTTCTAAGAGTAGACTTGGTAGCATATCGAATAATGACAGAACTGATCAGAATTTGACACATTGACCTTAAATTCCTTCTCCCCTTCCCATTTTAGAAGGTGGATCTGGAAACCGATCTTTCAAGGGTAGCTCAAGTCTGACTACTGAGAGGGCATGCACGATGCGATGAAACATTCCAGGGAAAAGGAAAACGCAAAAGAAAGCTTCAGGACCGCATATGGCGTGAAACTTTATAGGACGACGGAAAAAGCAGGGGCTAAAAATAACTCGGAGTTTTTTTTCTCTGCAATGTGCAGGTAACATTTATATTGTCTAATTACGTCAACAGCCGCACCACCATGGTGATGGGCACGGGGACGCGAGTCTTGCAGACAGGGCAAGAGGCAGCCCTCGGGTTGGCGGAGAGCCATCTGTCGATGCATAGCACGTGGAAGGCGTGGGTGCACCACGGCCGGAGGCTGCGAACGATGGTGTGCGGCGCGTCGTCGAAGGCCTCAAGGCAGATGACGCACTCGGTACTCATGAGATTGCCACCATCATGCGCACTACTACTAGCAACACCATTAACCCGCGCCTCACAAGCAGTCATATTGTGGTCTGTCGTCCCAGTAGTAACACGACCGTCAGCGCCGCCAGCGTTAGCTAGACGTCCGTGCGCCTCAGTGGCGCTGCAGTCTGCACCGGGCTCGATAGTAATAACGGCTGGCTCAGGAGTGCTGCTTTTGCTGCATGAGCTGCTGCTGCTGCTGCTGCTCGTCGACGTGCCATTGATACTGTTATTATTAGCTGCTGCTACCCCCCGCGCGTATTCCTGGAATGTGGTCGAGGGGAGATGCGCCTCTAGCGCCGCCGCATCCACCACTGTCTCTGCCCACCCCGGCCTGAGGGCCAGGGCCCCCGCCCCCTGACGCCGCAGCGCGGCCGCCATCAGACGCCCTTCGTGGCTCATCTCCGGAGGCGCCGCCCTGCTTGTGTTAAGTGCTTGCGCACACCGCCTTACCAGCATCCCCATCACCGCTATTAGCCCACACACAACCACCAAGATCGACAGCTCCTCATCCAAGCGCTCGAATTGCAGCACCATCTTTGAGCAATCCAAAGGCTGTCTGCTGTAAATAGCGTTTCTTACGGTCAAGATATTGCCCAAATTTTTTCCAAATAGATCTTCTAATAGAATATATAATAATAGTAATGCTTATTTTCGAATTCACTTTCTATTGCGTTTACTACTCGGCAAAATTCATCTACCGAAAAACAAAAAGCTAGCTAAACACCTTTTCTCCGTGATCTCTTTAATAGCTGTATTGCTATGCTTCCTATATACACCATACGAAATAAACCTTGATGACAATGAGAAAGCAGAATGTTAGGGTGATCACCAACACAGTCTACTTTTTCAATGTGTAGCAAGTAAAGTAAGGCGCATGGGGCACCTTTTCTTCCCTCTCACTTCTTATAAAAGGCCATCACTTTACTTGCAACACTTTCAAATGGGACTATCCTACTTGATACATGCACGTGATAAGACCCGTATTAGAAGCATCAACTAAATTCCTTAGGGCCCTACACTAGTTTACTAGGAGGAACTCTAATGCCATTAGAGTTTCCAAACAAATCATGTAGGTGTTCTTCGTATTCAAATGTTGGAGGTTCGAAACATGGTGTACCTCGAACTACCACATATCACACCAATCACAACAAAACACTATCAATCCTAGCAACAAGGACTCCCCAAATCCTACACTGTGTCAACACACCATGGACACATGATACCTAGCACCATTTTTAAAAACAAAGAAATCTATACATGATGTACTAAAACAATAGATACATGCATAGAGAATTACAAGACATAAACTAATATTAGTCAGATAACAAACATATTGGGTAAGAATTCAATAATGGGCTAATCATGCATCTTAGTTGGTAGCTCATCAATATGTAAGTATAGCACGTGGGTCCAACAAAAGGGAATTTTAAATTCCTTGACATTTTTAACAACGTAGAATGATATAATTTAATGTGCGTATTAACATATTGTTGAATTGGAAAGGGTGCATTTTATTCTCAACATCACAATAAGCCATGGATAAAGGGTTTTCATATTAGGCCTTGAACCCATGTGATAGTAAGGATTTATAATAAGTCAACCCCTTGATCATGCATTCGTGATTAAGTATGCTTAACATTCCTTTGTTGGTTCGATTTATTATCATATATTTACGATCGATGTGGTTGATCTTTTTCATCTTTGTCATGTACTTAAGGGCTTCGCAAGCTATAACTACCAAATAACAACTAGCCATAACTTCTAGTTGTAAGTACTCTAATTGAGAAACTATCTTTAGTAAAGTCAAAGATCATGAATGAACCTAAACTTTCTCACAGGCATCTTTCTAAATTCAAAGTGTACCTACATTACAAAATTCACAACCAAACCATTGCCAAAACTTCATGTATGGTGTTCTCAATGTAGTTGCCTATGTTTTGGCCATCATATTTTCCTTGCACTTGACCTTATCACCTCATGGCTTGGTACGCCACTTTGTGAGGTTCAAGTGGCATCCTAATTCAATTGAAAATGAAACTAAATAAATGAGAAGCTCAAGAAAGATGACAATAAGCCTACCCATAGAGTGATTCTTTAAACAAAAAAGTGATATGTAAAGAAGAAGAAGATGATAGACATGACCATCTTCTCATACTTCTCTGCTTAGGCTTGTGGGATACTCAAGGGTTTAGACTCTTTTTTTGAAACTTAAGATTATTGACTATCATTATGAGCATCTATATAAGTAGGACGGAAGAGAGAAGAAAAAAACATGATGATGAAACATGTAGGATTGCCATGTGACTCCTCTTTGTCTTTAAAAAACAATTTTTTTTGCGCATAGTCCTCCTTTTCATGCTAGAAAGGTATATGAGCAACACTTCTTATGCTCACATTGTTATGTTGATGCATGTCCAAAGGTTGTTGAGTGCCTATGGGACTAACTATCTGTATTTAGGCTAAATACACCCTACTTGTGAACATCTTTCATGAAGATGATGCTGATTTTACGCCTGAACTAGAGTGCACAGTGTCAAACACATTTAATGGGCTAAAAAGTGGACCAAATTAGTGACCTTAGATAATTTTATGATGTGCTCACATTGTTATGTTGATGCATGTCCAAAGGTTGAAAAATCTAAGAAGTTTGATAGTGACAATATTTGAGTTGTGTGTCTATGGGACTAAACTATCAGTGTTTATGCTAAATATACCTTACTTGTGAACATCTATGGACCAAATTAGTGACCTTAGATAAGTTTATGATATGGTTTGAAGTGTGAATGGATTACAGGGATGCTTCCATTTTTCACTATAATTTTTGGGCACACCTAGGCTGCCTAGACCATAGGGAAAGTGGCAAGGAAAAAACTTTGTGTTACAAGCTCAAATGAAAGAGAAAGCAAGAGAAGACAAGGAGAGAATAGGATGAAGTTTCTTGTGTGTGGTGGAGGATCGACACATGTGGATTCTTATTGTTGTGGACTAATCTAAACAAGGAATTCAAACTATCTATTGCAATTTATGAAAATTTTTCTCGGATCTATTGCCAATCTAGATCTAAAGGTTACTTTAGCTATCTCGAATAGAGGGATATTAGGGATTGTTTTGATGTATCATGATTTATGTTGAAGTAGGTGGAAAGATTGAAGCTTTATGTTGAAAGAATGGTATTTTGGAATCCTGAAATAGGGGTTTATATGTCTGTGTGGCCCGCATAGGCTTCATATCATTTTGATGCATGTATCAAGCTATTTTTGAGCCATAGATACATTGTTTGATGCTCAAACTCATGTATAATAGACTCTAATGCATATAGACTTAATATGAGCAATAGCCTCATTTTATGGTCTTTATGCTGATATATATGCTATATAAGGATTGAACGCAAGCTCTTGTACAATAAATTTACTCTATGTTTGGAACTTCTCTATCTATTGGATTTGTCTTATTTCATACATTTTGCTTCTATTGAATTTTCTCTCTCCATGTAATGAACTCTTCTTACTTGAGTCCCAGTAGCTTTCAGACATACATTATAAATATGTCAATATCTTTGGTGAACTTGATGTGAAAGAACAAATGAAGAGTTCTATAGTACGGGGGATGCTAGAGGTTCAATCGATGATGTGAGACAATGGGTTCAAACTTTAACAATGTATTTGGAGTAGTAGTAGCAATAGCAACAACAACAACCTTATGCTACATAGGCTATTGAAATCTAGGTAAAGTTGTTTGATGGATGAAGTATATTGGACTACTTGAAGGTATACGTACAGTACAAGGATATAGGGGAATAGCGACGGGCAGTTTTGACGCAAACTAGCGGCGTCACTATAGCGACGGTACTTAGAAAAAAAAAGGGTCGAAACCCGAGTGCGGCATTTTTTCGCAAAGAGCGAAATAGATCGTGCGTTTGGGAGGGAGAGGGAGAGAAAGAGAGAAAGAGAGAAAGAGAGAGAAGGAGAGCACCTAACCGCCAACACTGCCATTTGCAAAGAAGAGGAGGAAGTGCACAAAGGGCGAAGAGGAGATGAAGAATCCATCCTTGGGCTTTTGCGGTGAGTCATTGCACCCTCTTGGTTTGTTCTTGTTTTTTCTCATTTTCTTTTGTTTGTTTTTGTTGAGAATGAGGTGCATTGAGGGAGAAAGAGAGGAAATGAGAGAGGAAGAAGAAGAAAGAAAAAGGAAGAAAGAATGAGAGAGAGAGAGGGAATAAACATGAAATATAATAAAGAAAGAGAGAAATAGAGAGAGAGAGGGAGGGAGAGATGACAATGAATGAGAAAACACGAGGGGGTAGAGAAAAACAAAGAGAGGGTTTATTCTTGTTGTTTAATTTCTTTTTTTTGATTTTTTAAAAAACAATGATGTGCATTGAGGGAGAAAGAGAGGAAATAAGAGAGGGAGAAGAAGAAAAGAAAAGGAAGAAAGGACAAGAGAGATAGAGGGAATAAACACGAAACCTTGGGGAGGGGGGGTCACTCAAGAATATATGTATATATAACATGAGTTCAAAATAAGGGGTTTTTTAAACACCATTTTTATACATTTTTCACATATATAAGGGTGTCATATAAAGGGGTTACTTACAGATTCAATAGAAAATGGTTGTGTTTTATTCAAGAAAAATTCACAGATTAGGATATTTATAAATAGGCCATGAACACACGTTATATAGAGAATATATATATATAGTGAACCCCCCCGAGCATGAAACATATTAAAGAAAGAGAGAAATAGAGAGAGAGAGGTAGGGAGAGAGGAGAACGAATGAGAAAACACGAGGGGTAGAGAAAAACAAAGAGAGGGTTTGTTCTTGTTCTTTAATTTCTTCTTTCCTTGTTTTTTTAAATACAATGATGTGCATTGAGAGAGAAAGAGAGGAAATGAGATAAAAAATGAGAGAGAACGGAGAATGTGGTGCATTGAGGGAGAACGATAGGAAATGAGAGAGGGAGAAGAAGAAAGGAAAAGAAAGAGAGAACAAGAGAGAGAAAGAATAAATATGAAAGATAACAAAGAAATGGGGAAAGAGAGAGAGAGAGAGGGAGGGAGAGCGGAGAATGAGTGAGAAAACATAAGGGAGTAGAGAGAAACAAAGAGAGAGCGAGAAAAAATATAGGAAATAAGAGAGGGAGAAGAAGAAAGGAAGAGGAAGAGAGAAATGACCGTCGTGTCTGCTATACTCTCGTGTTCTGAAACTATTGAGCAATATATAAAAGGTGGAATGGTGATTGTAGCAGTAGTAGTAGCAGGCAGTAGCAACAGTAGCAACAGTATAGAGAGAGAGAGAGAGAGAGAGAGAGAGAGAGAGAGAGAGAGAGAGAGAGAGAGAGAGAGAGAGAGAGAGAGAGAGAGAGAGAGAGAGAGAGAGAGAGATTTTGTTAAAGGTTCACCTTAGGTGTGTTCGATGCTTTGGGAAGGCACGGAAAACCTGTATCTCCAGGCCCGATAAAGCAAAAGAGAGATTGGACTTGAAGGTGAATGGATGGTTTTGTTGACATGATTTGCGCTACCTCCTCCTATGCTCTACATTTTGAGTCACACACAAAGGATAAAAGGTGGCGAGGTCTAGTGCAATACCAGGTGTCGTACTGCTGCGCATCCAAGGTGTGAAATCCACCCAAAAGTTATGTGTCATTATGTTTGCATTTTTATTCTGCGTGGTAATATAGTAAA
Organism: Lygodium microphyllum; assembly: GCF_053477565.2. Classification (NCBI taxonomy): domain Eukaryota; kingdom Viridiplantae; phylum Streptophyta; class Polypodiopsida; order Schizaeales; family Lygodiaceae; genus Lygodium; species Lygodium microphyllum. The sequence continues at coordinate 153,353,352 of NC_141139.1, read as the reverse complement.
GAGGGGCTAGAAAAGGATACTGTTGTTAGCAGTGCATTGGTTGGTATGTATGCCATGTGTGGTTTATTTGCAGAAGCACAAAAAGTGTTTGACAAGCATCAACTTTGTAGCGTAATCTCGTGGAACATGTTAATTTCTAGATACATCCAACAGGGAGTTGTTGAGAAAGCACTTCAGTGTTTTGTTGCATTTTGAAAGCTTGTGGAATGACAAGAGCTATAAACACGGGCCAAAAAGTACATGCTCAGATTATCGAAGGAGGTTTGCTAGTGAAAGATCTTTTTGTTGGCAATGCTATAGTCGACATGTATGCCAGATGTGGCTTAGTTGCAAAAGTACAAGAAGTCTTTGACAAACTTCCAGTCCGAGAAGTGGCTACATAGAGTGTGATAATACTAGGATATGTACAACAAGGTTATGCTGAAGAAGTAGTGAGTTTTTTTTGAACGGATGTTATTTTGAAAGGGAAGGTTATTTTCAAATGGGCTTTTTGGGGGGAAGAGGCTTAATTGAGAAGAGCAGAGCAGAAAGCAGGGGAATCGCAAGCGGAGAGGATACGAATCAAAAAGGATTTTTGGAGAATAGGAGAGGACATATTGGAGATGTGGAGCTGGAGGAGACGAAAAATTCTCAGTCAAATGGAGAGCTTACGACCTGTGCTTCGGGCTTACATGAAAGGGAACCTGCTTTGATTCTTGTTGAAGGAAGACGACGTCAAGGAGCTCTACGGAAGAGAAAGGAGGATTTTTTTTCGGCAATCGGAGAGGATCTCTGCAACTTCGAAGGAGAGCTACGGAAGAGAAGGAGGAGGATTTTTCGCCAAACAGGGAGCTCTACTGAAGGAAAAGGGGAAATTGAAGACGCAAGCTTGGGGGAGAGAAAGGAATGAAACGTGAAGAGGAAAAGGCCGCTGTAGCACGACATATGATCATGCTAAAGGAAGAGCCGAGAAGAGGATCAAGACGATTGAAACCACTGCAGCGACAATGTGCATTGAAGAGGAAGCCGTGACGAAAGGTGGAGTTGTAGAAGGAGAGTGCCGACGATGATTGCAAGCAATGGGGATGGTGGTGACACACAAACTGGGTGCTCTTGATTTGCAGCCAAGGCCTAGGTGGAACGCGTCGAAGCATAAGGCTAGAGATATGTGCGAAAAAGGCATAATAGCTCGTCCTGGAAAGAAGAAGATGAGTCTTCTCTGGGAAATTCATTGCTGAAAGGAAGAGTATGCAGCAATTTTCAAGGTCATGAACTGCCGTGATGTTCCGATTCCTAAAAACTTTTCACTAGAAAGAAAAGACTTTCTAAGGCTTTGTCTCTAGAGGAACCCTGCTGTTCACCTTTCTGCCACACAGATTTTGGAACATCCCTTTGTTCAATTTGCAGATGACAATTCTGAGTCTTTGCTGCGAATTAATCATTTGGCCAGAGAAAAGGTAGCAGAATTATACCTAAAGAGCTGGAGCGCATAATTAAGGAATCTATCACTAGTGAATCTTCAAATATTCAACGACAACCAAAATGTTATAGTGACCCTGGCTTGCTTCAAACATCAAATTGTGTAAATAGGCAATCTGTTAAGTTGCCTTTCACAAGAGCTGCCATTTGTGGGTCACTGAATGATCAGCATGCTATTGAGACAGGGTTTCGTAGAAATCAGTCTGAGACAAAATTGAAAGATGCAAACAGTCCAAAAGAATCAAGTAAATTTGATTCTCAATATGGTGCATTGGTGAAAGTGGGATTTGCACAGCAGGGATATATCCCTCCAAGAACTAACACAGTTCCGCCAGAGCATGGGAGATTCTCGTTGGATGGAGGGAACATGCACAGAGGATACATGTTGTTGAGTCGAAATCTGAAAATGGAACTTTCTCATATTTTTTTTTTAGAAGAGTACCTCAATTCTCAAGGATTTATGGGTATGGTTCACATTTAAAGCGAAGTGCAGGCAATGTAAACTTGTGATATCTCTATGCTTTTGCATACTTATTCTCAATGTTTCCTGGACTAAGAGTTTCATGAAGAGATTCCTTCACTAACAAAACATGAGGTGCAAATAAGGTCAGTGTGTGTAAATACATTGTAGACTTTATGCTCCTCTTACATAAGTTGGAAAGGAACATGCTTACAGAAGCAAGCAGTTAAGATGTGAAACAACCAAGTTCATGCTGTGCCATACACACAACATTGGGTATCCTTTAAACAATCTATGAAATCGGGCTTACAGTTATTATACTGCTCTTCAGTGCCTGTCACAGAACAGGTGGTTTCTAAGAGTTGTATCTTTCCAACTGATCAACATCATTGGAGGCAATTGCAGTCATATCACGCCTGGAACTGAAACCAAGTGTTGCTGGGGCATGATTGTTAAAAATATTCTTTTGCTCAATGCACATTATGCCGGAGTTGGTGTTGCAGATTTGTATTTATTCACTTGATTGATATTCTATCTTGAAATTTGTGAAGGTCTTCTATAGAGGTGACTTTGCTTTTGAAAACCCTTCGATATCTTTGGTGAACCTGACGTGAAAGCGTGGCATAAATTTCAGGATGGGAGATACTTCAGCATTCATTTTAGCCTCTTCTACGATTCCTGATGTGTCCTCTACTTCGGCTCCATCATTGACTACTGCTTCAAGTACTCCAACGGATGATCTAAAGCAGATTTTGTAGAATATGTCTATGTATATGCAGCTTCAAAATCAACGTACACAATTGTATATGCAGCAGCAGCAACAATTGCATCAACAACAATTGTCTCAGCAAAGGCAACTATATTCGGAGCAAGAAAATGCAATCAGCGCAACTAAGGCGATTGAAGCAGTTGAGAATGAGAAGAAGCTATTTGATGGCCGTAATGTTTCAGCATATTTGAAGACGTATGAGATCAAGATGGGATTTTTTGGAGTACTAGCTAGACTTATGAGTAAGTATTTCCTTCGTCTTGTCACACTCGCCTTGAGGGCAAAAGTGACTGATCTTTTTATTCAAAATTCGCATTGGCAAGATTTTAAGAAGGCCTTGAAAGAAGAGTATTTCCTTGAGGACTTTGGGATGGCTACATGGCGGTCGTTCCGAGAGTGGGTCTACATACCAAACAAAGGTCTAGCTGCTTCAGAGTTGATACGAGAATTTGAAGAGAGGTATAGTCAGCTTGATGCCATTGAACAAAGAGCATTGGATGTTGAGAAAGTTGAGCTTTTCTTGCAAGCTGCAGATCCTGCTCTTCAGGAAGAATTAGGAGAACTTCTTGAGGATCGCACGAAGCCTATGGGTCTTAAAACGGATTGGCAAGATGCCCAGGATGCAGTCTCGACTTTGACCAAGAGGAGGATATGGAAGACCCGCCTACAGAATGGATCTATGACACCGACGGCGTCTTCTGCTCCTATGCCTGCTTCTATCCTTGTTATTTCTTCTCTTCCTCAGCCAGTTTCTTGGCCTATGCCAGTGCCTACTGTTTTTATTCCTCCCATTCCTCCTGTTCCACGACCGATGCCAGCTCCTTCTGCTCCAAAACCATCCACTCCATCGGTGCCTTCCTCTCTTGATGATAGAATCAAAGGCATAACGGATTTGACACTAGAATCAGTTAAAGCAGAATTGGTGGAAAAATTGAAAGAGCAGTTTGCTTCGATTGCGCCTAATATTTCTTCTACTGCTCTTACTGCACCTAGGAGTGCTCCTAGTGCACCTAGGAGAGATCGAAGATGTATTTGGTGTGATAGTACAGACCATCAGCATTGCAGGGATTGTGAATCTTTTCAGGACGCAAGGAGGAAGAATTTGGTATTTTGGGGACAAGATGGTAAGATTTGGTTGACTGAAATAGGAGGTCTGCTTGCTACCAACTTTGGGAAAGGCGGAATGAAGAAATTAGTGGATAACATGGCTGCGCGTACTTCTTATGTGGCACCTAGAGGAGATGCTTCTGCATATGGAGTCCAGATTGAGAAGGGATCAGAGAATCAGTCAGCATTATGGACTTATGCTATGGAGATAGCAAACAAGGGAAAAATTCAGCAAACTGTTTTGACTAGTGTAGGCTCTAGCATCAGAACTGAGACAGGTTGGGATTCGCCTGTTGATAGGTACACTATTTATGCCTTCTTGGCTAAGTCTCAGGGAGCAGATGTACTTGTTGAGGAGAAGCATAAGAGGGATGAAGAAAATCCAAATGTAGCTAAAAAGACTACAGGGGGTGAGTTTGTTACTCCACCTACTGCAGGACCTTCTTTGAGATCAGGGCCAGAACGACAGATGGAAGATGCTCAAAAGAAAGAAAAGAGGTAGGAACCTAGATAGAGAAAGCAGCCAGGGTTTAGATTGATGTCCGATATTGAGACATCTACGGACATGAAGAAAATCTTTAATGACAAGATACTTGGCAGTGAGGTGACTTTTACTATTTTTGAGGTTTTGGGCATCTCGAAAAGAGAGTTTCAAGATCAGTTTCAAGAGGTCCTGAAGAGGAAAAGACATGCATTGCCTACTATTGATACATATGGAGTTTTGATTGGGGAGTTGGATGAGGATGAGGATGAGGCTATGGTTGAGAATGCTTCTGTTTTTCCACAAATAGAGAAGAGGGTTCAGCCTATGCATTATGCTGAAATTGATGAGCCTGTCTTGATACCGCGTAGTCACTTTTCGCGGAGTCATTGGGCTAGGGCAACTACAGAAACGATGGTAAAAATTGGAGAGAAACAGGTGCCTTATGTTGCTTTGGTGGATCATGGTTCAGAGATTAATCTCATAGTTCGTGGAGTTTATGACAGTGATCAACAAATAGAGAGGGCTGCCAAACAACCAATTTTGAGGAATCCAGAGCATATAGGCCATAAATTTTCAGCAGAGACTCTTGCTGAATTAAAAATTGGAAATGGTGATTTCTTGCTACCCACAGAGAAGCAATGCTTTTAGGAAATGCTTGAGCGATATGGAAGGGGGTTTGCTTTTTTCCCACATGAGATTGGATGTGTGAATCCAGATATTGTTGCTCCTATGGTGATCTTTACTATTCCTCATATTCCATGGAACCTCCAACCTATTCCAGTGCCTAAGGTACACCTGCCAAACCTGATTGACTTGTTGAATGAGAAAATCAGGATGGGAATCCTAGAGCCTTCATCTGCACCATACTCAAATAGGTGGTTTACGGTTCCAAAGAAGAATGGTACTCTCCGATTTATACAGGATATGCAGCTAGTAAACAGAGTTACTATCAGGAATGTTGGTATAGGTCCAGTTGTGGATGAGTTTGCAGAAGAATTTGCTGGACGTGCCATCTATTATTTAGGTGATTTGTATTTGGGATATGATCAGTTTCAGCTGGCTTTGGAAAGCAGGGACATAACCACTATGAGAACTCCTATTGGGCTTGTCAGGATGTGTACCTTGCCTCAAGGTGCCACTAATTCTGTTGCGCATATGATGAATGCCATGCATAAGGTCCTTCGTGATTACATACCTCAACTTACCATGCCTTTCTTGGATGATGTGCCCATTAAGGGGTGTGCAGAAGAAGGGAAGAATGAGAGTCTAAATGAGCAGGGATGCAAATACTTTGTGGCTGATCATATTTCAGCTTGTGAGAAGATTTTGGCCAGGTTAGAAGAAGTGAACTTGACACTATCAGGGGCAAAAATCTATTTTTGGAGTAAATGAGGTTGTCATTGTTGGACATATGTGTGGGTATTATGGCAGGAAACCCTCACCTGAGAAGGTGGATGCTATAGGCAAGATTACGGAGTATTGTTCTACCACTTCAAAGGTACGGAGATTCATTGGAGCTTGTGTGTTTTATATGATTTGGATACCCCATTTTGCACATAGCAGATTGTTTATATCAGCTATTTCGAAAGGGGCAGAAATTTTATTGGGATGAGAGCCACACTAGAGCCATGCGAAAATTGAAGAAGTTATTGCAGATTGCTCCTACTCTCAGGAAAGCAGATTATAATTGCGGAAGGCCTATTGTATTGACAGTTGACACTAGTCCAATTGGCATAGGTTGGGCTGTGGGTCAAGATGATGCAGATGGAAACATGTATGCTATTCGGTTTGGGGCGAAAGTCCTAAACGAGAGACAGAGGAGATATCCGCAAATCAAGAGAGAGTTACTGGGGATTGTTACGGCTCTTAAATGTGACAAGGAGTACTTTATTGGAGCCTCAGTTGTGGTAGAGACAGATTGCTTGCCATTGATAGGTATGATTACGAGTTGCTCTACTCCGGATATAGCTATGCTGAGATGGATTGCATACATTAAGTCATTAAATCCAGAATTTAAACACATAGCAGGAAAGGATAATCCAGTGGTTGGCAGATATGCTGTCTAGAGCCAGATATGATGATGAGGAGACACTACTTGTAGAAGAGGATGATGCAGAAATTTCAGCCGCTATGGTTGATCATGTTTGCCATGTCTATGATATTGTGGTGTTCATAGAAGAACTCTATGTTGGAGATTGGTTGTGCAGATTGGCAAGTACCTTAGTACACTAAGAAAAAGAGATGAATGGATAGATGAAGAGTTCAAGAAGATCAGAAGAAAAGCCTATGGTTATTTTCTCAAGGATGGATTTCTTTGGAAGCATCCGAAGAAAAGAGGTGGATTACCTTTGCAGGTTGTCTGCGATAGAGAGACACAGTTACAAGTGATAAGGGAGTTTCATGAGAGTCCTTGGGCTGGTCATAGAGGAGTGTGGGCTACTTATGAGAAAATCAAGGAGAAATATTGGTGGAAAGGCATGTATAGAGATGTTTCTCACTTTGTAGAGACTTGCAGAGACTACCAGATATATTCGGTAGTGCGTCATCGAGATGAGCTTCATCTGACCTATCCACTATGCATTCATTATAAGTGGGTAGTTGACTTGGTTACTATGCCTATGGGTCTATGGCAGATGAGATACATTGTTTTGGCTAGAGAGGATCTTACCAATCATGTTGAGGGCAGACCTTTGAGAACGAAGACCACTAGTGCAGTGTGTAAGTTCTTATTGGAAGAAAATTTCTACAGGTATGGCTGTGTGGGTAAGATCACTGCAGATCGCGGTGAATTGGATGCAGATGAAGCTAGGGAGTTTTTCTCTCAACTAGGAATCAAGTTGGCTCTAACCACAGCATACAATCCAGAGGGAAATGGGAAGAGTGAAAGAGGGCATCCGTCGATAGTGAAAGCATTAGCCAAAGCATGCAGAGGACGGATTGGAGAATGGCTGAGACTTCTACCATTTGCTTTGTGGGCTGATCGTACGACTCACAATGTTACCACAGGATATATGCCCGCAGAGTTGATGTATGGTCAGAAACCGGCTATGCTGACTGAGACTTGTGCTTTGACTTGGTCAGTTTTACCTTGGCAGGAGGATTTGATGAGAGAGGAGCTCTTAGCTCTTCGGATTCGGCAGTTGGAGAGAAGACCAGAGGATATTCAGCTAGCTATTGATAGGTTGAAGGTTGCTAGACTAAGAAATAAGGACAGGTTTGACAATAGGCATTGCTTGCGGCCTAGAGCAATAGAAGAGGGAGACTGGGTATTAGTCTTTGATAGCAGCCTTGAAAATCAGTATACTGCACTTCGGAAGATGGTGAAAAGATGGTTTGGGCCATACATAGTCAGACATATCTTTGACAATGCAACATATGAGCTGACAGAATTGGATGGGACAATGCTTAGAGTGCCTATTGCAGGAAAAAGAATCAAGATTTTCAAGAAAAGAGATGATGAGGATTATGCATTGAAAGAATTTGCAAGAGAAGAGCAATGAGAAGAAACTCCAATAGAAGAGACAGATGATATGACAGATAATCTTGTTGATATACCGGAAATACACAATGAAGAGATTGATTTGTTCGTGGATCTTGATGATAATGATCATGGGTAGTTGGCCCATCCGGAGGATGCGCAGGATTAGAGGGGGTGGATGTCGTGCTGCTGCGCATCCGAGGTGTGAAATCCACCCAAAAGTTATGTGTGTGGGATTTAATACTTTGTACATACTTAGTCATTATGTTTGCATTTTTATTCTGTGTGGTAATATAGTAAAGAGGGGATAGAAAAGGATATTGTTGTTAGCAGTGCATTGGTTGGTATGTATGCCATGTGTGGTTTATTTGCAGAAGCACAAAAAGTGTTTGACAAGCATCGACTTTGTAGCGTAATCTCGTGGAACATGTTAATTTCTGGATACATCCAACAAGGAGTTGTTGAGAAAGCACTTCAGTGTTTTGTTGCATTTTGAAAGCTTGTGGAATGACAAGAGCTATAAACATGGGCCAAAAAGTACATGCTCAGATTATCGAAGGAGGTTTGCTAGTGAAAGATCTTTTTGTTGGCAATGCTATAGTCGACATGTATGCCAGATGTGGCTTAGTTGCAAAAGTACAAGAAGTCTTTGACAAACTTCCAGTCCGAGAAGTGGCTACATAGAGTGTGCTAATACTAGGATATGTACAACAAGGTTATGCTGAAGAAGTAGTGAGTTTTTTTTGAACGGATGCTATTTTGAAAGGGAAGGTTATTTTCAAATGGGATTTTTGGGGGGAAGAGGCTTAATTGAGAAGAGCAGAGCAGAAAGCAGGGGAATCGCAAGCGGAGAGGATACGAATCAAAAAGGATTTTTGGAGAATAGGAGAGGACATATTGGAGATGTGGAGCTGGGGGAGACAAAAAATTCTCAGTCAAATGGAGAGCTTACGACCTGTGCTTCGGGCTTACATGAAAGGAAACCTGCTTTGATTCTTGTTGAAGGAAGACGACCTCAGGGAGCTCTATGGAAGAGAAAGGAGGATTTTTTTTCGGCAATCGGAGAGGATCTTTGCAACTTCGAAGGAGAGCTACGGAAGAGAAGGAGGAGGATTTTTCGCCAAACGGGGAGCTCTACTGAAGGAAAAGGGGAAATTGAAGATGCAAGCTTGGGGGAGAGAAAGGAACGGAACGTGAAGAGGAAAAGGCCGCTGTAGCACGACATATGATCATGCTAAAGGAAGAGCCGAGAAGAGGATCAAGACGATTGACATTGAAGAGGAAGCCGTGATGAAAGGTGGAGTTGTAGAAGGAGAGTGTCGACGATGATTGCAAGCAATGGGGATGGTGGTGACACACAAACTGGGTGCTCTTGATTTGCAGCCAAGGCCTAGGTGGAACGCATCGAAGCATAAGACTGGAGATATGTGCGAAAAAGGCATAACAGCTCGTCCTGGAAAGAAGAAGATGAGTCTTCTCTGGGAAATTCATTTGCTGAAAGGAAGAGTATGCAGCAATTTTCAAGGTCATGAACTGCCGTGATGTTCCGATTCCTAAAAACTTTTCGCTAGAAAGAAAAGACTTTCTAAGGCTTTGTCTCTAGAGGAACCCTGCTATTCACCCTTCTGCCACACAGATTTTGGAACATCCCTTTGTTCAATTTGCAGATGACAATTCTGAGTCTTTGCTGCGAATTAATCATTTGGCCAGAGAAAAGGTAGCAGAATTATACCTAAAGAGCTGGAGCGCATAATTAAGGAATCTATCACTAGTGAATCTTCAAATATTCAACCACAACCAAAATGTTATAGTGACCCTGGCTCACTTCAAACATCAAATTGTGTAAACAGGCAATCGGTTAAGTTGCCTTTCACAAGAGCTGCCATTTGTGGGTCACTGAATGGTTAGCATGCTATTGAGACAGGGTTTCGTAGAAATCAGTCTGAGACAAAATTGAAAGATGCAAATAGTCCAAAAGAATCAAGTAAATTTGATTCTCAATATGGTGCATTGGTGAAAGCGGGATTTGCATAGCAGGGATATATCCCTCCAAGAACTAACGCAGTTCCGCCAGAGCATGGGAGATTCTCGTTGGATGGAGGGAATATGCACAGAGGATACATGTTGTTGACTCGAAATTTGAAAATGGAACTTTCTCAAATTTTTTTTTAGAAGAGTACCTCAATTCTCAAGGAACTGCTAATTCTCTCAATTGATACAGCACCACCATGTGTGGGAAAACCCTTCCAAGTGGAGAGAAGCAAAAAGTATTTTCTGATCATTAGTGCGGGGGTAGATATTGAAGTAGGACTCCAACTTGGACATCTATTCCTCCAAGTCAGATGGTGAGGGGGATTGCCCATTAAACTTTGTTAGGATGACCTTGTCAGCAGATCATAGGGACCATGCTACCCATGAAATCTTTGTTGTCCATGCATCTTGTGGTGGCCATACATGCCTTGCTGTCCATACATCCCTTGTGGTGCATTAAGCCCATGTTGTCCATTATAACCATGCTGTCCATGATTGCCAGGCTGGCCATTTGTACCATATTTTCCTTGATGGGGCTAATTCAACAGGGGCTCATCATGCGTATGAGAGGGTTCCTCGATCTCATAGGTAGAAGGGAAAATTCCCTTAGTGCCAAGTATACCCTGTGGACCATGCAACGGTTCCTAATGTGGAGGACATCTAGGCTCATGTCTAGAGTCATTGGTCTTCTCTTGGGATGAAGCGGGTTGCTAATTGAGCAATAAGAGTAGTGAGCTGCTCCAAGGTCTGTTGAGTCTTTGAGTTTGAGATGGCCATGTGCTCGATCGCTTCATCAAAATTGGACATCATTTGGCGGTGGTTGGTGACTATATGATTATGTCCTTTCATATGACGGACCTCATGTTGGCAGAGGGTGTGATTAAGAAGGGTGTACGGGTCCGTTTCAGGCATGTCCTCTTGTATGTCACGATGGTAATCTTGCACCGAGCTTGGTTCCTCTTTCATGGAGGTCTGGAGTCTCTAATCTCCCTCTGGAGTTCCTCTTGGGCCTTAATTTTGCCTTTTTTGGCTAGCCATTTGGATGCAGTCCATAGGACCTACTGTCAATAAAAGTGGCGTAACTCTTTGTAGGAAACTCCGATTGATGAGATTTTGGGCTCAAGTTGGAGGGGACAACATCCTTTTTGAGATGAGCTATTAAATTTTGTGACAAAAAATGATTAGAATTTTCTATAATGGGTTTACTGTGCCTCTCTTGGAGCGGTTTGCACCTTATCCACAGTGACCCTAGTGCACAAAAATTGGCATAACATTCAAACCGTAGCTCTGATTGGGGAGATATTTGATTCAAATCGGAGGGGAAAAAGCCCTCTTCAAGATGAGATATAGGGTTCACTCCCAGATTGAGAAGATGATATTCTGCAATGGAATCTTTGTGATAGTCCTGCAGGATTGTGACCAAAAACACTGCTTGTCCCTTAGTACCAAGGTCTTACATGGATAAAGAATAGTTCAAGGGGCCTGATCAGCCACATCAATAGCATCTTGAGAATACTGAGCATAATCCCAAGCATCATTCCATACCCATCAACTCTACCATTAATGCATAAGTAGATTCACTGCCATACATCTTCGTTGACTGCATGTACTTCAAGTGTCATACATGGGTTCCATTAGCATTGTGGGGTATCCAAGAGGGATCATTGGGACAGGGGAGTGGAGCTCATGGAAGTACCTGTACCTGCATACAAGTATTGGGCTCCGAATTACCAGGAGGTGGGCAAAGTTCCCCCTCGGGCCGGGTTGTGCACCCCTTTAGGGTCTTAAGTGGTAAGGGAGGGTCACCTCTCTTTTGTCTTACCACCTCACCTAGCATCATCGACCTTTTTCCTCAGTCAGAGTATACATCACAGAAATTTTTATTAGCCAATCAACGTGAAATGCATTGGAAAGAAGATATTTGGCCTTTTCATGAGATGCAAGGAATGAATAAGCTTGGGGTAGGGGTTAACTTGGCAGTCGAGTGACTCATTAGCTGCTACTTACCCAATTTACAATGGATATTATTCATTTTGGGCTCATCCAAGATCACAAAACCAAATGGGGGTTAATGTCAGCCATTACAATAAATTTCAGAAAGAGGTATGATGCATGCACACAAAGAGGATTGAACTATTAAACCTATGCAATCTTGAATCTCTCCAACAATGGATTAAGCTCAACAAGTGGCTAAATTGAGAGATTAAGATAAGATTTGCATACCTCTTTCATACTTGGGAAGACCGTTGAAGCATAAATCATCATGGTGCTTGATTGCTCCATTGATCAAGTCCGGTTGTTGGTCGGGGCATCTGTGGAAGAATATTTCAGCGTTCGAATGCTCCTACTGATGAAGAAGGCTCTCGTGCTTGTCCTCGAGCTTGAGCTTCAAAGATGGGAAGCTTCAAGTGCAGCTTTCATGGTTGCCCACAAAGCTCCCATGCATGCTGACTTCATGTATTCCTTTGGAGTAGGAGGGGTCAAGAGGGATTGAGATATCTCTTGATGGTTGAGCTCCACGGTTATGGGCTGAATCAAGAGCTTGGACTGATTAGTAATGGCTGCCCACAGGATGTACAACATGGGGTTCAAGCAGAATGTCAATGTTAGAGGAAGGGGAGGGGGGGGGGTCAAATCTTGCTAAGGGGGTTCAGCCCTTACCCCAGGAGGCCAAGAGTGCCAAGGGGAAGGCCAGGAGCAGGAGCAGGAGGTAGGAGGAGACCATGGATAGCAACACAATTTGCATCGCAAATTGCAGGTTGCTACTTGCTACTTGTGAGAGGGTTTCCTTGGTCACTGGGGTACTTTGGATGAAGCTGGAGATGGTGGGGATCAAGTGCAAGTGGTGGCTGGAGCCGTCTAGAGTAATTTTGTGGGGGTTATGTGGGCTGGTAGCCATGGCAGCTTGTAGGAGGAGAGAGAGAGAGAGAGGGCTGGAGCAAAAGGTAAGTGAGGTTTTGCCTCCTTTCCAACTCCTGGGACTCTAAACTTGGCCTTGAACCCTTAAAATTTGCATGAAAAGAAGTGACGACATGCTATTTTGACCATTTTACCTCCAGATATGTCTGAATCTCTAGCACATAGCTCCTGCTTGCTCCAAAAAGATGAAGTTAATTGTAGTCCTCCTTGCTGTACCTGTACTTGTAAGCTGAGTAACTAGGGTTTTTGGGATTTGAAAAGGGAGAAAGGGGAAAGAAGAAAAGGACCAAAGACTGAAGCTTTGATACCACTTGTAATGAAAGAAGATGAGAGGAGAGAGAAGAAGAGCTGAGGAGGGCTTGTGGTGCCTTGTTGAGGATATGATTGTAGAAGAAAAATCAAATTGCTTGGAAGAAAAATTTGCATAAACACGAGCCTGAGTTCTTATAAACACAATATTAGTGAGTTTGGGAATCTCCCAATTCCCACTTTTTGAATACTAAAAAGGTGGCACCCGGATAACATGCCCATAAGTTTCTCAAAACCATATGATATGACCTATCATTGGAAAGCGCTTGAAAAATGAAATCTATTAAGCTATAGAGTGCTCGATTTGGAGTTATAGTGTTCAAGTTATGACAAATCCAAAGATTTGACCACGTGTCCCAAACTTATGGGAAATTCCCATATTCCCCAATATGGTGTTTATATAACAATTATCATGCATTTGTTCAGAAAAAAACACTGCACTCATTGAGAAGAGCTGTATTTATAGTGAAAATGAAAAGGATAAAAGTCCTCTTTTACACCGAAAAGCGGTGCCATACCATAGAAACACCATCATGTCCAAAAACGTCAATGACACGTGGCACCAGTTTCGAGGAAAATAGTAACCACACATGTGAACAAAGGTCCTATCTCCAAGGTAATTGGATCCCAAATTTTCAATAGAGGGAGAGAAAGAGAGCAAGAAGAAGAAGAAGGAAGAAGACTAGAAAAAGAGAGAGAGAGAGAGAAAAGAGGAGAGAAGGAAGGAGGAAGCCATGGAAGTTGGAGATGAAGGTAAAGAGTATGATGTTGATAATAACCGGTTGCCCTAATTTGGGGCTCTTACACCTTAAATACCTTGGTCAGTGTGATAGGGTGTCTAAACCGTAGTCAGTGTGTATCCCGCTTGTTACATCAGGACTATAACATGTCATCTAAAAGCATGACTAATGATGACTTCGTGCCCTTATCCATTTCTTTTTATGCTATTGAATGGCCTCAAAAGTCATTGCTCTCTCCTGATTGACAGAACTTTAGAAGAACTTTGGGCTTTAGTCCTACATCTCTAAAGGTGGCAACTTTCCAAAACTATAGAATTCCCTCTCAAAGGAATGACACACCATTCTATTTCATGAAATAATGTCACCTTTACGTTGTAGAGTGAACATAAGTGTAGGAATAGTTTCTTGGAACGTTTATCCCACTCCTCAAGGCTTCCAGGGACTATGACAATATTAGAAGCTCTCATGAGATCTTGAACTCTTGTTCATCACCACCTTGCTATTGCAGAGGTGGTAAATAGCCATTGTTAAGCACACTATCATCCTACATGTTTCCTTAATGCAACCAATACATGGCACCATTCAACAACCATCTTCTTCATGCCAAAATCCTTATCTTAGTGCCAATACTAGCAATAGACTAACATCTATCATCATTTGTTCAAAAATAAAACTAATGTGAATTGCTGCAATTGACAATATAGATATCTATCCACATGATTGCAATACTAATCCCCTAAAGAAACTCGGGGGGGGGGGGGGGGGGGGGAGGGGGGGATCACTCATGAATATATGTATATATAACGTGAGTTCAAAATAAGGGGTTTTTTAAACACCATTTTTATACATTTTTTACATACAGAAGGGTGTCATATAAAGGGGTTACTTACAGATTCAATAGAAAAGGGTTGTGTTTTATTCAAGAAAAACTCACAGATTAGGATATTTATAAATAGGCCATGAATGCACGTTATATAGAGAATATATATATAGTGAACCCCCCGAGTGAAGAAAGAAGTTCCACATTAGTATATGCTGGTGATCAACAACTTTTAGTCGTATCATGGACATGAATTGCAGCTTGTTTCTCTGAGTTGCATGATAGCTCGTTTCACCTTCAAAGCTTTCTTCACCATGGCATAATTGGTGCTATTAGATCAGCCTACTTATCTTCTTTACATTTTCTTCTCTCACATGCAAAAGCATTATGTTGCTTGGACAATCAAATATAGAGGTTGCCATCCAAGGACATAGTTGCTCTCCGATTTTCTTTTAAAATCATTAATCTAGTGTTAAGAAAACTCCTCAGTTAGTCTCATGGTACTCCAGCCTATTTTTGTACCTCTATAAAGGCCCCTCAGGCTAAGGATTTCCATTATGACAATGTTATAAGGTAATGATCATTTCCTCAGTTGTGCAATGCTACTTTTTCACCACCAAAAACATTGGGCTCTTTATATGTAAGTTGTTATTCTCCCAACTTAGAACATTTGTACAATTAATCACCCTAGGCAAAAAAGAACATATGGATAGTGACACTAACTTCGGTAACTTGAAATATCTGACTCAGGTTCTTCTTTCTATGTTTCTAATGAGTAGATGCACAACATCATGACATCATACTGCAGTTTTAAATGGCTACTCTAAGATCCTTGGACATGATGAGTAATCTTGCATAAAGGTATTGTACATCTCCTATGGTAATCTTCAAGTTTGAACGAGCAACATACAAGTCTCTTATGGCATTGTTGGTTGTCTGCATCCTCCATCTATGATTGATAGATACATTCCATTTTTCATTCTCATAAATACTCCTCACCATGACATTTATATCTAAACTATGGTTCATCAATGTAACACATGGAGTTTCTTTGTCTCTAACATTCAATATAGTTTTGATGGTAGCATGAACCCAAAAATTCATGGAATAATGACTCTTGGGTATCACCCTTAAAGCCATATCATCCTTTGTATAGTGCATAGACCATACATTGCTTATGCTTTTACTATATATCACAATCTTATCTATAATAGTTTTCACTTTAGCATTCAAGTCTATAATAAGCTATTCTGCTTCTTCACATGCAACCTCTATATCTACAATGATATTTAGAAACCTATTGTATGCCTCATAAACCTATTTCTTCTTTTCCTTTATATCATATCTTTTCCTTTTTATAATGTCTATAATTTCTCATGGAATTTTCCTCTTGCTATTCCAAGGATTTCACCCAAATATAAACTTGACTTTGCTTTTTAGAATCCTCTCTTCCAAAACCTTTTAATATCTATAGCTATCTGTATGCAAGAGAGTAGCTTATATCTTGGTTGATATTTCTATTTCTTTTCTTTTTGATCTTTCTTCTTCTGTACATCTTTCAGGTTTTGCTTTAGACCTCAAGCCTAGTAGGAAGCTTAGACTACTTAGGCTCTATCCACCCACCTCCCCTCTAGTGTCATTCTTTGAGTTCCCTAGCCTGTTCCATAATCTCTTTTTCCTTTATCTTCTACTATTAAATTTGTGTTTTGTTGCTTTACCAAATAATCATAAACAAAATAGGAATCAAAGAAGAATCCCACCTAGTCTTCTCTCTAATACTCCAAACTGTATCATTTAGCTCTATCTTTGGCACTTTGTTAGAAGTATAGTATGAGAACCCTGTGTAAGTAAGGGTGCATGATGAAAGGTGAGGTGTGAATGGACTAGAGGAAAATGGAATCCCCAACCCTAGCTCATCTAGAGGCATAAACAACCCTAAGGGTCACTCTAAGTAGAGATGAGAGAGTGTACTAGTTGTACTTTCATGAGTAGCTGAATAAGTAAGATCTTCTTGTGCTTTGTGAGCTCTCTTCTCCCTCTTATGCACACTCTTCCATGCTACAAATTTGAAATTCCAACATGGTATTATAGCCATCTTTGATCCATTGAGCTTTCCTTAACTTCATCTTAGTGTTGAGTGTTGAAATGACTTGTTTTTTGGATGATTTTTGTTGTTTTTGAGAGCTGAATGATTGATTTTATGGGATGATTGATTGATTTGGAAGAGGATTGAGAGTGTTTTAGATGCTATTGATTGTGTTTTGGAAGTTCATGATGTTTGTTGGTGGTTCTGTGATGTTCTGATAGGTTCTGTATACCTTCTGTTTTGTTCTGTTTTGGTCTGTTTTGTTCTGATTGTCTTCTGTAAGGAGGGAAGGAGTATTGATTGATGAAGAATGAGATATTGTGAAAGCTTAGTGAATGTTTTGTGAGAGTTTGGAATGGGTTGAGAATGAGTTATGAGGTTTTGATGACCTTCTGTAACCTTCTGTAGGTCTTCTGTAGAGCTTCTGTTTCTGTTCTGTTTCTGTTCTGTTCTGTACTGTCTCTGTTCTGGTACTGTTCTGTAGACTGTTCTGTAAGTGTTCTGTGGAATGTATGTGTGACTTTGGGAAATTTTTCTAGCCTTGGAAAGAGGTGAATACAAGTGCAAAAGAGCTGAAAGAAGTGGAAGAAGAAGCTGCTGAAGACTCAAGTGAAGACTAGAATGAAGTGACAGTAGTGAGCTGTGAAGAGACACTGTAGTGGCTCTGGTGACCCTTCATATCAGACATACCTCTTGGGAGGGGTATCCACGACCTAAGAGTGATTATTGAGAGTAATTTTTGAGAGATTGTAGTGAGGATATGATGTATTATTGATGGAGTGAGAGAGAGAGAGAGTCAGAGATAGCCAATTCTATTGAAACAGAGTGATTGTATAAGAGAGATTGAGAGAGAAGACTATGAAGATATTGAAGATGAATACTATGTGATGTATTTCCATTCAAAGATGGTGTACTTCTTTTCTTTCTTTGGTCTATTGATGGATTTTATGAAGATGTTGAAGGATATGGTTGATTCTATTAAAAACCGTGGGAGATTTACATGATGTTGCATGAAGATTTGTTGTGCCTGGTGTTCTTTTCTTCATTGTGATCATATGAAATATAAAAAACAAGCTTGTTGATGTTACAAGATAGATTTTCTTGCAAGAGAATTCCCTTTTCCTTGGTGTTCCTCTCGGGGCTCCATGTTTTTGGTGCGCAGCCGGGGAAACTTGCCATCAACAAGCACCAAAAGAGGCTGAAAATGAAGGAATTGGCATTGCCAAGAAGAGAAGAATTCAATGGATGTTTGTAAAGTTCCTTCTTCCACTGAAGAGTTGGAATTCCTCATAATCAAAGCCACTTTCCATAAGAAGTTCATCCCACAATGGCGGAAACACATCACCATCATGATGCATGCTCTATGTGGTGGACAGTTTCCTCTTCCTATTGAAGCAGCAGAAACTTGCATCTTGGTGGCAAACTGTTTGGGAACAAACTGAAGAGTAGAAACAGAGAGAATGAACATCCATGGAAGATTTGGCATTCATTGAGAAGTTTCCAGACAACATCAAGTGGGAGATTGTGAAGAAGCTTCAGGAGTCTTGGTCTGTAGAGGTTCACAAAGACAAGAAGGAAAAGAGTTGGAATTTGTTCGTGGATGCTCAACAGCAAGATACATGGGATGCTTGGTGTACTGATAATCTTCTGTTTGTTCAATTAGCAACCCACTGGAAGTTGGTAGACAGAGTGTTTTTCACAACATACACTATTGAAACCATCAGAAGTTGGCATTACTATGATGATGGCACCACCACCATGCTCAGACGTATGCATTTTGACACCTTCAGAACCGAATACCTTCCCCTGTGCAGTGGCATGAAAGCAGAATTCAGGGACGTTGAAAAGAAAGAAGTAGAAGAAATGTTGGCAAGAGAGTCCTACAGAGACTGAAGCCTTCTGTTAACCCTCTGTGGAGCACTAACAACATAGTGGAGCCAACCCCCTGATGAATGACGCAATAAAAAGGCAAGCGTTAGAACGAGTCCAGAGGTACGTGAGAAGAGAGAAAGCAAAAATCAAGGCTGAGAGCGAGCTCGCAGCAGAAGCCGCCTCTGACGCCCTTGTGGAACTCTTTACAGAAGTCCCAATGGCACATCAAGCCCTTCCTCCTCCTGCTCGAGGTCCACTTCCAAGCCAGATCCGTCCTGGAAATATTGATGACAGACCAGCGAATGTAGTCCCATTGCCAGTTTTTAAGGGAGAGTACAATGAAGACCCCGATCTTCATGTAGCAGAGTTTATGGTAGCGTGTGTGGCTAACAATGCCAGAACCCCTGAGCATTGGTTGGCAATATTCCCCGCCACTTTCAAGGGCGCGGCGTTTCAGTGGTATGAAAGACAAGCAGCAGGAACTTTTGGCACATGGGACGACCTGAAGTTGGCCTTCCTCACTAAATTCAGGCGTGAAGGTTTTGAAGAGCGGATGAGAGAGGAATTTATGAACCTAAGTCAGTCCTCTGGAGAAAGAGTAGAAGCATATGTCTCACGAATGGAATCCATCCTGAAGAGGTGGACTAACCATAATCTAGATGATGGCATTCAGAAGGGAGTGTTTCTCAGAGGATTACAACCAGAAGTCCGTAAGTTTGTGGAGCTGCAAAGACCAGCCACCCTGCAAGCTGCAACAGAAGGTGCAAGACTGTACGATGAAGTGGAAGGTAGACTAGCAATGAATACAGGAAGAGGAGTCCTACCTCCTCTGGTGCCAGGAATGATGTACCCATCAAATGCAGTCCCAGGGACTGTTCCCTACCCCTACCAACAGATGCCCCCGGTATCACAGTACAGTGCACCAAATCCTCAGTGGCCACAATCCATGCCTCAAATGATGGTTCAACCACAACAATAATGGTCCCAACCAATCTCCTCAATGCAAAATCAACAGCAACAGTGGAACCCTACCAACTGGAGTCAACAGCCAACAGTTCAAACAGGAGCTCTGAATCAGAACCAGAACAGAGACCCCTCTGTACCAGCTCAACCCGTTTATGCAGTGATTACAGAACCTCCTCAAAACCCTCCTACCAGTACGTCAGGAGGAGAAAGCTTGAAGGATTATTTATCCAACTCAGTTGCAAACATAAAAAAGGAGTTGATGGATGTGATTACAGAGCAACTACAGACGCTGAAAGTGAATACAGCGAGCATATCCAATGTTGCAGGAGCAGGAAGAGATGTGATGAGGTCAAATACTTGGTGTGGTAAGTGTCATCAAGCAGGCCATTTAGCCACTGAATGTACACGGAAACCAACCATCCCTGGAGCCTTCTGTTCCTACTGTTTGCGGAAGAACCATACAGAGGACATTTGCTCCCTGAAGGAGATGCATGATAGGAGACGAAAGGAAGAAGACGCAAGATTCAACCTGCTGGAATCCAAAATGACAACACAAGATATTGGACCCAAGCCTAGAGAGTTTGGTCCTAATTTCGGACCCAGAAGATTTCCTTCTCAAAGTTACAGAGGAAGACAGTCTGGCGGTGGTCAGAGATCAGAAGTGGAGTGTTACAGATGCGGAGAAAAGGGACACATCTCACCAAATTGTCCAAATCCTCGAAGGTCAGTGGATTACAAGCCCTTATGCAGTCGATGCAAAGGAGAAGGCCACACTGCAAAAGACTGTCCAAGCCCAGCCCCAGTGAAAAACAGTGCTACTGATAGTCCGTCCAAGGCCCAAGAGCCTACCTCCAATTTGGTAGAATTGGAAGTTGCTGCCATCACGCGTGCAAAGCAGAAGGAACCACCTATCCAGAAAGAAAATAACCCTCCTGCCAGAACAGTGAAGTTCAATCTTCCACCAGAAGAACAGAACAGAACAGAGCCTAACAGTGCCGTACAGAGCCCTACAGTGCCACAGAGAGTTACAGAGACAGTTACAGAGACAGGACCAGAGGTCCAGGATACAGAAGAGGAGGAAGTGCCACAAGTGGCAGAAGAAGTTCCTGTAATTCCTATGTTGGAAGAAAGAGGAAAAATGAAAATGGGTGTTGCCCCATTCCCTAATCGGTTAGAGAAGCTAGTGGATCCGATTAAGGAATACGATCTGGTCAGAGATCTAGATACCTTTAGACCAAACCTCACATTCCGACAATTATTGATGTTGTCCCCCAGTTGCCGGAAAAGATTCAAAAGTATACTGACGAAAAGACGTGGTTTAAGGATTGCTCCCTCAACAGCAACAAAGTCCAACAAGGCTCCAGAGCCTGTAAAAGAAGTGGATGTGGCTAATGCTTTCCTAGATCCGGGTACTCCAGAGACTGGCGTATGGATAGAAGGCTGCTTCATTGCAAATGCACTGATTGATGGAGGTTCATCAGTGAACATTATGACGGATGTGACGATGAAGGATCTAGGCCTACAAGGTGTGCAACCAACCCAATGGCTCATCAGACTGGCGGATCAGAGCAGAATCAAGCCTTTGGGCATTCTCCCATATGTGAAGACTACAGTGGCTGGAAAAGATTATTGGCTAACCTATCTGGTGGTGAAGCCAAACTCTTATGGTACATCCTATCCCCTGTTACTAGGCAGACCATGGCTTTTTGAAGCCAGAGCAAGGACGGATTGGTTCAAAGGAACCTTGACCTTGGGTCGAGGACCCAACAAAGTGGTGCTGAAACTGTATGGTTCTCAAAAAGGACATGGATCCACCTCCTTGGAATTATCTTCTGATTCCCCTAACGAGGCTACAGATGGAACATCAGCAGACGAAGATGCTGTCAAACAGATCCTTCCCAAGAAAACAGTGGCACATTCCTTAACAGTGGATACTGTAAGCCGACTTCCAAAAGATGCAAAGCCATTATCAATGGGTGAATACTTCCTGCCTGAACCAGAAATGACTTCGGAAATCACTTCTGACAGTGAGATAGAAGCATGGATGTACTGTTCTCCCTGTTACATGGCCATAGCAGAGCCAGAGACAGAGACAGAAGAGGAACCAGAGAATCTGTTCTTCTGTTACAGAGCTCCTACAGAGGCAGAAGCAGAAGCAGAAGCAGCAACAGAGACAGAAGCAGAAGCAGAGACAGAGACAGAAGAGGATGGATATGATATGGACGAAGAAGATTATGAAAGTGAGCCAGAAGAGTCTATCCCACTTGAAGAGGATACATTTGAGGAAGAAGTTCCAGAAGTATCAGAAGCCGATGAGCTCATGCTACAGGACAGAATGGTGCTGGTACCATTTGGTCTGGTAAATGGATCTTCTCATATGCAAAACTTTTATAAGACATGGATTAAGAAGAACAAGCCGTCTTTCAGCAGTGGCTCATGTCGTCCTAACCTATCCTTGCCAAAGAAAGATGATGATGATGCACCGTGCCAACAAGCACCAATCCCACAAACCCAACAAGCATCAGAGGGTTCCTGTTATGTGACGTTCCTGGATGTGTCATCTTCAGAAGAGGAGTCTTCAAGTCAAGAGGTAATTAATTTTGAAACCAAATCCGAAACGGCCCTTATCCCATTCCAACATCTCAAGGAGCAACCTAAGTCTCCACCAAAAGAAGAAATCGATTCTAGTGGGACATCCGAAGAGGATACCACTCCCTTGAAGGAGTCGGATCTGTATCCAGAAGCAGTCCGCGGGACCTTCATCCGTGAAGTAGAAGGTGAAAGGCAGTTAACCTTTGTGGATTCAGAAGGCACTGAACGCCACTTGAAGGTGGGTAGCAGTCTCCCAGAAGAGGAGTTGTCAACCTTGTACAACTTGTTGAAAGAGAATTTGGACGTGTTTGCATGGTCTTACAAAGACCTAAAGGGGATTGATCCCACAATATGTCAACATCATATTGACTTGGAGCCTGATGCCAAACCAGTATGGCAACGACAGAGGCGAATGAATCCGAATTATTCCACATTGGTGAAAGCGGAGCTGCTGAAGCTTCTGGAAGCCGAGTTCATCTATCCAGTGGCAAACAGTGAATGGGTTTCACCCATCGTGGTTGTACCCAAGAAGAATGGCAAATTGCGAATATGTGTGGATTTCCGAAAGCTTAATTCCAAGACAAAGAAGGATCACTTTCCAATCCCTTTCACAGACCAACTGTTGGACACAGTGGCAGGACATGAGCTTTATTCCCTTCTGGATGGATTCAGTGGATACAACCAAGTCCAAATCGCAGAAGAAGACCAGTCCAAAACAACCTTCACCACAGAATGGGGGACCTACGCTTACCGAGTGATGCCATTTGGGCTCTGCAATGCCCCTGCTACTTTCCAACGAGTCATGATGGCTGCCTTTCAAAATCATCTGCACGACTTTATTGAAGTATATTTGGATGACTTCTGTGTCTATAGTTTGATCAGTGAACACTGGGGACATTTGGAACAATGCTTTGACCGATGCCGGGAGTATGGGATTTCCCTCAACCCCGACAAATGCATCTTTGGGGTCTCTTCTGGAGTCCTGTTGGGCCACATTGTCTCAGCACAAGGGATATCAACAGACCCTGCAAAGATCGAAAAGATTGCAGCTCTGACAGCACCCACCAACCTCAAACAGTTGAGGGGATTCCTAGGCCATGTGGGTTACTACAGAAGGTTCATAGCCCATTTTGCAACAAAGGCAACCTCCTTGCACAAGCTTCTGAGGAAAGATGCAGAGTTTACTTGGACGGAAGAATGTGACAAAGCCTTCCACACTCTGAAGCAGTGTCTGATAGAGGCGCCCATCCTGCAACCTCCTGATTGGACGAAAGAGTTCCACGTACACACTGATGCATCAATTGAAGGCTTAGGTGCTGTCCTCTGCCAAAAGGGCTCCTCAAAGTTGGATCAACCGATCTATTACGCAAGCCGAAAAGTCACTGATAGGGAACGGAACTATACAGTGACAGAGCTGGAGTGCTTGGCAATGGTGTTTGCCCTGGAGAAGTTTCGCCACTACCTCCTATCCACCCACTTTAAATTTTATGTGGATCATGAGGCCCTGTCCTTCTTGATGAACAAAGCAGATGTGAAAGGACGAATGATGAGATGGCTCCTTTTATTCCAGGAGTTCGACTTTGAGGTGATTACTAAGCCTGGTCGTTCCCATGTTCTGGCTGATCATCTGTCGCGTATCCCACAAACTGCAGACGAGGAGCGGGATGATCCAGACCTCCCTGATGCTTCCCTATTCTTGGTAGAAACTGTAACTCCGTGGTATGCAGACATTGCCAATTTGCTGGCAACCCAACAGTACCCTCCTGGTATTTCTAGTCGGGAAAGGAAGAAGCTCATGCTAGAATCATCCCCCTACACCCTGCTAGGTGGTGCACTGTACAAGAAAGGCAAAGATGAAGTACTCAGAAGATGTGTTGCCGGAGATGAGGTTGGGATTGTTCTGAAGGCTTGCCACGACGAGCCATGTGGAGGTCACTTTGCAGGAGAAGCTACAGCCAGGAAGGCTCTGCTAGCAGGATATTGGTGGCCTACCATTCATAAGGATGCCTATGATTACTGTAAAAGATGTGATGCTTGTCAAAGAATGGGGAAACCCACGAAGACAAGTGCCATGCCATTGCAACCTATCCTTCCGTTGAAGCCGTTTGAGAAGTGGGGCATTGACTTCGTAGGTCCAATCGATCCTCCTACCAGAAGGAAACAGAACCGATACATCCTCGTATGTACGGATTATGTCACAAAGTGGTGTGAAGCTAAAGCCCTCAAGCGGGACGATGGTAACAGCGTAGCCCTGTTTATGTATGAGAATATCATCACCCGTTTTGGCAGTCCCTTAGAGCTGGTAAGTGACAGAGGCACTCATTTCCTTAACAAAGTCATGGAAGAGTTGACAGAGTTGTATAAGATCCGCCATCGCAAGTCCACTCCTTATTACCCCAGAGCCAACGGCCAAGTCGAGGTCACGAATCGCATCCTCTGCTCGATTCTGACATGAACAATTGCCTCACATCGTCGTGATTGGGACGATCGACTTACAGAGGCCCTCTGGGCGTACAGAACCTCTCATAAAGCAGCAACAGGACAAACACCCTTCCAGTTGGTGTATGGTACAGAAGCAGTTTTTCCTGTTGAACTGGAACTACCCTCTTTGAGAGTGGCGATCAAAGAGCGTTTGGGGGATGATGATTCACTGCAACGCCGTCTCCTGCACTTGGAATGTTTGGACGAAATTCGTCGGATGGCTCTACAGTGCATGGAAGCCACGCAAGCTCGACCCAAGGCTTACCATGATAGTTTCATCAAGCACAAGGAGTTCAAAGAAGGTGATTTGGTCCTAGCCTATGATTCACGCTTTGGCAAGTTTCCTGGCAAGCTCCAACAGCGGTGGATGGGCCCCTATACGGTACTTGCTGTCAACCCTAATGGCTCTGTCCAAGTACAGACCGTTGATGCCTCTGATGATCCCTTTCTGATCAATGGATATCGCCTGAAGAAGTACTTCCCTCCTTGGGGATCTTGACAATTACGGTCACTTGATCTTTTCCCTCGTTGGCACGGCACTGTACTTCTTATGATGCTACTTCTGATAGCCGTTCTTCAATCACTCCTGCTGAAGTGGATGCAACCCTCTGTCCCCTCAAAACCCCCTTTCAGCCTTGATCTCTTATCCTCTATTTTCCACCAGCGACAGTGGCGAGGTGGGTTCTGACACATGGTCTTTCCACCATTCCCTTGTTCAATTTGAAGAAAAGAGAACAAAAAAAAAGAAGAAAAAAAAACATATCGGTCATGGGAGAAAAGGACTTAGGTCCCTGTCATGCCGACCTATCCTTCGAGAAAAGGTGGAAACACCCTCGGGAATAGAAAAAAAAACAAGAAAAGAAGAGAAAAAAAAAAGAAAAAAAAAGAAAAAAAACAAAACAAATCTGTTATGAGAGAAAAGGAAGCAATTCCCTGTCATAGCAGGCCTCGTTCCAAGAAAAGGTGGTAAACACCCTTGGGCGGGAAGCTGGCTGTGGAAAAGGTGGTAACACCCAGCAGTCCAGAAAGCGGATTCATTGATTGATATCCCTCGGATCCAATTCCGAAGCTGTCTCCCTTGGTACGCTGTGTCATGGGTCTTTCTGCAAAGTGACTACCTGTCCTCTAGCAGACGACATATTCCTATCCAACACAATGTTCGAATTTGATGGCTACCTCCCTGGGTACGCCTCTTCCACAACTGCTGACGCGATCTTCATCGACAACCCCTTGAGTGATGTGAGCTTTCATCCTAACCGGATGGGGAAGTGAGTATGGTTGCCCTCTGTATCTATCAACAGAGCGTGAGATAGAGGGTGGGGCGAGAGACCAGTCTTTTCCCTTCAAATCAAATGAGAGGTGAGAAGTGTGAATGAAGTGTTGCACGCACGGAATGGGCCTCTCAAAGCACAAAGCACAATTTGTTTCTGTGCACTGCACTATAAGGCTCCCTGGCCTTCATTCTCGCACCATATGCCGGCACAGGGCGGGATGCACAGTTGCACCATCAACTGCGCACAAGGCATACACCCTTTGCACAAGTGATTGTGAGGATTACATCAATGGGTTTCAGGAAAAGGCTGCCCTTCGGTATCTATCAACAGAGCGTGAGACAGAGGGTGGGTTGAGTGTGACTGGAGTTTCTTCAATCAATTACCGAGAGGTGAGATTGAGGGACGTTACGACACTTGGAGTCAGGTATGTTCCCGTTTCCCTATGCACCCACGGGATGGGTCTTTACCGTCATCACAAGACACATCACCCTGTTCTGTACACTGCACTGTAAGGCTCCCTTGCCTTTCTCCTTGCACCTATGCCAGACGGGTTGGACGCACTAATGCACCATCAACTGTGCACCCTGGCATACTCCCTTTGCACCATTCCCCCCTTGTTGATTCCTCAACCGGGTATGAGATATGGGGTTCCATCATTCTTCCTTGAATGATATTAGTCATGGGGCGAGTGACTGTTCTTTCATTTCATTTGAGTGACTGTGAGTTGAGTGCAATATCCCTCATCATCGACAACGAATTTCCTACGATTCCTTCCATCAGCTACCTCCCTGGGTACGGCCGCGTGGTCTCTGCCATGATGAACGTGTGCCAAGAAGATGCCTTGGTCCCTCCAGCGCCGACAACAACACTGGACGTGCCATCGACACTCAACCTTGATTCTTGACGAAACGGGCCAAGTTTTTCTAACCCTACAACTTCTGTTTCTTAGTGACGGTCATGTTTTAAGTGTGGGGAAGTTAGTGGATGATCCGTGGCATGGTCCTAGGTCCCTGTTGCTCGGTTAACCCTATCCGTTAAGGTCTTAAGTGTGGGGACGCGTCCCTGCGCGTCTACATTGCATACCCTTCTGCATATGCCTTATCTTGCTCATGCATGTATGCCTTGCCTTGCTTTTACCCTAATGGGGTTCCCTCCCACCCACCCGGTTATGTTCCACCCATCCTTGGGGCTATTTCCTGGCAATTTTCCTTCATTCCCTGATTTTGAGGTCCTGCTAAGTGAATGCATCCTACGTTCACCAAAATCCAAATCCAACCTTATAGCCTTGTTCCTCCCATTGAACGGTCCATTTTTCCTTTTTACCTACCCCTGTTCCGGTGCACGGTTTTCGAGTTATTAATTTTTGAAACATTTTACGCAATTTAGATGGTTTTCCATGTGAACGCGCTTTTCTTGCTTCGGAACCATGATCTGACGTCATAGCCCTAACCCACGCTTCTTCCCTAACATTTTTTCTTCTTATTCCGTATCATTTCGATACATGGTTTGTCCGTTATTAATTTTCCGGGTTTTCACGACTTTTTCGTGCGTATTTTTGACATTTTTCCATGTGAACCTGCTCTTTTTGCATCGGAATTCCAATTTGACTTGACAGCCGTGTCCCCCGTGCCTTCCCCTACCTTTTTCCTTTTTCCTCCACCCTTTTTCGACTTCCGGATTTTTACTTATTAATTTTTAAATGAGTTTTCGGGGGTATTTTTGGAGTTTTTCCCATGTGAACCCCTCCTATTTCCGCAGGAACTGCGTTTTAATGTGATAACCCTGTGCCACCCCTTCCTGCGGCCATTTTTCCTTCTTACTGCATGTCATTCCGATAAACGGTTCGTCCGATATTAATTTCCGATCCCATTTTCGGGTTTGTTTTTTAGGTTTTTCCCATGTGCACGCGTCTTACCTTAGTCGGAATTATGTTTTGACGTGATAGGATTGTCGGGCACATCTTTCTGCCTAGTTTTCCTTTTTGCTGCACCTCATTCCGATGCACGGATCTTTCGATATTAATTTTTAAATTGCATTTTTGGTTCGTTTTTTGTGTATTTTGCGCGTGACTGCCCTTTACCCCTCCCGGAACCCCCGTCCCGTATTTTTCTTGTTTCCCCCCTGTCGTCCTGCCCACTTTTCGTTTTTACGGTATTTCGTTTTGACATCCGGATTGGGAGTTGTTAATTTTTCTTTATTTTTACGTTTTTTCTCGCGCCCGTTTTGCGCGTGAACGCGCCCTTTTTCGATTTTATGAATCTCCACGCGCCTCGGTCGTGTCCGCGAAACCCGTACCGTCTTCCTCGCGTCGTTTCAATCCCGTCACGGCAAATTTTTTTTACCCCGCCCCGCCCCGCGCACGTGCGCGGGACGGGGATCCGCCCCCTCTTGACCCCGCCCATCCTCCCTTTCCCCTGCCCGCCCACCTTTTATTTAAAAAACAAAAAAAAATTATATAATAATAATTAAAAAAAAAACCAACGGCTACCCCCTCCTGCCAACCGTCCCTTCTCTCTCTCTTCTCTCTCTTTCTCTTTCTTTCTCTCTTCTCTCTCTCTCTCTTTCTCTCTGCGTATCCTCTCCCTTCTCTCCTGCCCACGACTCCCTCCATCTCCACCCACTCTCTTCTCTCTCTCTCTCTCTCTCTCTGCGCCTTCTCCATCTCCACTTCCCCTCCTTGTCTTCTCCCTCTCCTCCCACTCTTCTTCCTCTCCCTCTCCTCCTTCTCCTCTCTGCCCTTCTCCTCTTCTTCCCCTCCACCCTCGCCTCCACCCTCCAGCGCCGTCCTCCTCTCCTCCAGCCGCTGTCGTACTCCTCCAGCACGTCGCGCCGTCGCCGCCCCTTCCGCCTGTGCCCGCCCACGCCTGCGCTGGACCCCGTCGCTGCGCCCGCCCACGCCTGCGCTAAACCGCGCCGCCGGTGCCCTCTGCTCGCCGCGTTCGCCGCCTTCGAACCGCCGCCGTCGCCGCCACGATCGCCCGCCGCCTCCAGCACGTCGCGCCGTCGCCGCCACTGATCGCAGCGCCCGCGCCACCTCGCCGCTGCCCGCCTGGCCGGCTCGCCGCCTGCACCACTCCCTCCTCCCTTCTTCCCCACCACCCCTACCTAAGGTTAGCTTCTAACCTTCCTTGGTATAACTAATCAACTAACCTAAGTCACATTAATCATTAACACTAACTAACCAAATCACACTTGATTTACCTGACTAGGTTAGTTAGAACCTACCTAATCACACTTGACTTACCAGACTAACCTAGGTAGACTTACCAGACTAACCTAGGTAGACTTACCCGACTAACCTAGGTAGACTTACCTGACTTACCTGACTAACCTGACTTATGACTAATGTGACTAATGTGATTAATGTGACTAAATTAATCACTCCATTAATTTTTCCCTAAAAAAATTTCAAAAAAATTTCTAAAAATTCCTTCTGTCAGTTGCCAATTTTTGGACCTTTGTCTGCTAGGAATTGCCTTCCCTATAATTTCAGAACATCCATCTTTCCTAAATTACCCTTAAATTGCCAAAAAAAAATATGGAAAAATCATTTTAAAAATTATAAAAAATTCTAAAAAATTCTAAAAAAATTCTTAAAAATTTCCCTCACCTCCCTTACTCATTTTTCATTTATTCAAACATTAAGAATCACAACTTCAAATAAAATAAAATAAATAAAAATAAAAAACCAACATAAACCAAATTAACACATCTGCTAAGGTGTTCTCATTGTTGTTTCATCAGTGCTTTTTGCTTTTCCTTTACTGGGACTCTTCTGTGCGCATTCCTGCATTTCATACACACCCTTCCAGGTATTTATTTTATGTTATTTATTTATTTATTTTCCCCCTTAATCACAAATAATTGTTAAAATAAATTCTTTAATCCACCCACAGTTTCCACGCGCATTCGCGCTCAACACACATATTTTTTTTAATTAAAATAAACCAGCCGTTCACTTAGCACGCGCTACGTGCGCTACAGAGGCACTCTAAAATTTTAATTAAAATCAACCAGCCGTCACTTGAGCACGCGCTGGCAGAAAAGCGCTCCACATCACCTTAAATTATAATCAATGAATTGCATTTAGAGACCCAGTCGGGAATCGAAGTTCGGGAATCGTATACAAGCACCGTTTAACCTAATAATTGGTAATTAAATTTATAATAAGGAACCGCCGTTTTCTTATTAAGGTTTATCACCTAATAAAAATTCACCCATTTTTAATAATTGATTACAATCAACTCTTCATTAAATTAATCCCCCCTCACTGCACTTACTTCCTCTTTTTAATGAACCGTTTCGTGGGATGGGTATACGCAGTTATTAGTGTTATTTTCCATGGTCCAGTCTTGGTTCTATCACAGATGTCGTATTGATATGTGTCGGATATGGTATGGTTTTGGTTTCATGTCTTAGTTACGGTTACGGGTACGGTATGCAGTTTTTTTTTCTTTTATTGCCTGATCCGGGGTTCAGGGTGTTTGTTTGATGCATCGCATGAAGCTTTCGGTCGCATTTGTCTCGAGGTCATGTCAAATTTTTTCTAGGATGTGGTTTGCCTGGGGTTAGTCGGTCGTGTCACGTTTTTATTGGTAATTCTCTTATCCTTGGTTTTTGTCTGTTGCTTTGCAGGCATTCTGTGTTTGTGGTGTGTGTGTAACCATCTGAATGGCGCCTTCTCATGCTCCTCCCCCTATCCAGTACGTCCCACTAGTTAGTAGGGATTACTCGTCCCTACTTACTTTTGAGCCCCTCACGAAGGCAGGACTTGCTGCTTTTGTGGCCACTCCTTTTCCATTACTTCCTGAGGATCCGTCCGTATGTGATGAGTTCTTGGCCTCTTACAGCAAGAAGACAGGAGTAGTCCAAGGCATGTCTATGACATTGACGTCTCGAGGCTTAGGGAAGGCTTTGTCCTTACCCTTCAAAGGAGAACCTTTTGTGACCACTCGTCAGCTCTTCTCTAATGAAGAGATTCTCAAACTGTTGCAGAAGCAGACAAGGGAAGTCCTTGATGTTAAGAAAGTGATAAACTCTTCAGGAGTTTCGTTTTCTATGATTACTGATCCCGTCTGGAAGACGATGTGCCAGTTCCTTCAGGACAGGTTCATGCCTGCCAAAACGCCATCCCACTATTTGTCCAAAGAGCTTTTCACAGCTTCCAGGATGGTGCTAAAAGGAGTTGCCATTGATTGGAGCACATACCTCCTTACTAAGATGGATCAGCATTTTGTTAAAGTCACGAGGGGTAATGTTACCAATGTTACCTATGGATCCTATTTGTCTGCCTTCTTGACCTATTCGGGTTTACAGAAGACTGTGCCTCCACCTCCTCCATCAGATCCAGTACCTCCTCCTCCACCTTCAGAAGAGTCAGCACCTATTGACATTGAGGATGATGATTCTCCGCCTCCCCTGGTCATACAGCGTAAACGCTTGAAGAGGGTAGCGGATAAAGACCCTGCTGTACTTTCCTCAGTGCCTATCCCTGCTACTTCTGGCAGTGAACTCCCTGGGTTTCTCACTTGCAATAATCTGTTTCGAGCACATAGAGAAGGATCCTTGGAGATCTCAGTTCCTTCCCTGAACAGTCTCGTCTCAGGAGATGCCATTCCTTTCCTCTGCAAGGATATTCAAAGTTCCATTGAGTTGTCAGTTACAGCCTGTGTTCAACAGCTGTACGCATCTTTCTATGAGGAGCTCATGCAGTCCAAAGACCAGTTGCATAAGGCAACATCTGAGTTAGCTTCTGCTAAGGATACCCTAGCAGATCTATTTAAGCAAATGGAACAGCAAACCCAACTGGTTGCCATTCAAAGTGATGAGATTTCTTCATTGAAGACCCAGTTATTCGAGGCTCAGTCACAAGTTACTAGCCTTTCAGCAGAGAAGGAGAGGATGTCCAGTGAAGCGAAAGAATTCCAAGTTCTTTTAGATGACAAGCTTTTAGCTTTACAAATGGCTAATGACACAGTGGCCAACCAAGCCTCCCAAATCCAGCAGTTGCAGGATCAGCTTGCAAAGTCCCGCTCTGTTCCTCCAAGCCCTCCTGTTCCATTAATTCCTTCTCTTTCACAGCAGGACTTGGCTGCCCTACAGAGACAGGCTACTTTGTGCCCTCTATTCCAAGACAAAGTGGAAAGATTGCAGTCCAGAATGGACTTGTTATGGTCTACCTTTGAACAGTTTCAGGAATATGTTTTACCAGACCATTCTTTCTTTGTCCACTACCACTTGCAGAAGTTGGTCTTCTATATGAAGCTTTCCACGATGGATTTACCTTTTCCAGAGGATGGCTGGAGTGGGGCTTGGTCTGCTGAGTTGTTGACAGAGGTAGTTAGAATGCTCTTTGAAGATTCTGTCACGCCAGACACCATGCTGATGTCATACATGTATCTCCGAGGAGATTTGTTAATTCCAGATGAGGTAGATATGGCATGGTATGTAGGGGATGTGGTCTTACAGGCTGTTCTATATGTCAATCATTTGGAGTTGCGCATAGCTGATATGTTCCAGAGTTATTCCTCCAAAGTGGCTGATTGTCAGGATAATTCGTGGCATCCCATGATTGATTCGGTGGTCCTCAATCAAAGACAAAACACAGCTCCTACCTTTAACCAGAGTACTAACCAACTGAGGATGGATCTCTTAACCTATCTTTCCAAACATAATCCATTTGATGCTATCTTCTTTGATGCCTATCATAGACGATCTCTTTTGGGGCCTTCTGTTCCTACCCTCCTTTATTACCAACAATTGGCTCACCGCTATGCTATATATTTTTCCCTTTGTCAATCTAGTTCCCCAGTAATTTTACCACTTCTTTTCCAACCTTCCAATTTCCCTCAAATTCCTATTTTCACTTACTGTTCCTTTATTGAGGATAGGGTATTTTCCCCTTCTCCACCCTGTCCTTCACCCCTCATTAATGTACCCTCCACATTTCCTATTTATCAGTTAACCCCGTTCCTTAGTGATTCCTTACAAATTTCTGCCACTCCTTCTTTAACCTTTTCTTCCTTTTATGATTTTTCCTATCCTTCCCTACATCCACTTTCTCTTATTCCATTACCCTCTCCTAACACTTCCATATCTCAACCACCTCAGTTGGTTAGTGACTGTGCCGGTTTTGATACTCAGATTTCCAGAAGAAGGGGATGGAGTTCGGATGATTGCCTTACAGGACCGCAGATTAATTGGCCCGTAATTCCAGGGGAATGGACAGCTTCCAGTCAAGCTTATCAAAACTATGTTCATTTTGCCCAACAATATTCACAGTCTGCAGATCCCTCAGTGAGATTAACTGCTCACTTTTCTTGGTACCTGGCGTATATGCATAGGCACTCTCATACTGATTCAAAGCCTATCCCAAAGTTGTGCATGAATGTCAATGTTAGCATTGATTCTCAACAGCTGGAGATATTGTATTTTCATGCCCTCTGTTTGCCTAGCAGATACTTGGTCCTATTGGAAAGGATGTGTTGTCTCCAATTTTTTCAAAATCCTCCCAAAAACTTTGTAGATGAATCCTTATCTATGGATCGATTCCGACAACATCAATCTTTTAAGAGGGATCATCTTGATTGATACCTTTCCAATGTATGGTGCAAGCTTTTTAATACCAAACTCTTCTTTTTAAGGAAGTCATTCAGATGGTTGTGTTGTGTATTAGTGTTTGTGTTGTGAGTTTATTTATGTCAAACGAACGTGGTGGTTTCCTATTGGATTTTGTGTACGAGCTATGTTTTGGAGATTTGTCGAGATGAGGTCGTGGTTGGAGAATTAAAGCTGATGCTGATGAAGAAGAAGCAAACTCTTATATCCTTTACAAATTTGTGGTGATTTTTAGTTTGATAAGAGGTCTTAATGTATAAAGAGTTTTCCTTTCTTTGTATTTTTATATCAGAAACAGGTTATAAGTTGGGGTCGTGGTGGATGGATTCTTTTTGCAAAGATATTGAAAATCAAAGTGAAGCTTTTCAATGAACTTGTATTCCCTTTTTCCTGGGTCGCGAGGATGCTTCCTTATTAAGTGTGGGGATATGTTGAGTGTTGAAATGACTTGTTTTTTGGATGATTTTTGTTGTTTTTGAGAGCTGAATGATTGATTTTATGGGATGATTGATTGATTTGGAAGAGGATTGAGAGTGTTTTAGATGCTATTGATTGTGTTTTGGAAGTTCATGATGTTTGTTGGTGGTTCTGTGATGTTCTGATAGGTTCTGATAGGTTCTGTATACCTTCTGTTTTGTTCTGTTTTGGTCTGTTTTGTTCTGATTGTCTTCTGTAAGGAGGGAAGGAGTATTGATTGATGAAGAATGAGATATTGTGAAAGCTTAGTGAATGTTTTGTGAGAGTTTGGAATGGGTTGAGAATGAGTTATGAGGTTTTGATGACCTTCTGTAACCTTCTGTAGGTCTTCTGTAGAGCTTCTGTTTCTGTTCTGTTTCTGTTCTGTTCTGTACTGTCTCTGTTCTGGTACTGTTCTGTAGACTGTTCTGGAAGTGTTCTGTGGAATGTATGTGTGACTTTGGGAAAGTTTTCTATCCTTGGAAAGAGGTGAATACAAGTGCAAAAGAGCTGAAAGAAGTGGAAGAAGAAGCTGCTGAAGACTCAAGTGAAGACTAGAATGAAGTGACAGTAGTGAGCTGTGAAGAGACACTGTAGTGGCTCTGGTGACCCTTCATATCAGACATACCTCTTGGGAGGGGTATCCACGACCTAAGAGTGATTATTGAGAGTAATTTTTGAGAGATTGTAGTGAGGATATGATGTATTATTGATGGAGTGAGAGAGAGAGAGAGTCAGAGATAGCCAATTCTATTGAAACAGAGTGATTGTATAAGAGAGATTGAGAGAGAAGACTATGAAGATATTGAAGATGAATACTATGTGATGTATTTCCATTCAAAGATGGTGTACTTCTTTGCTTTCTTTGGTCTATTGATGGATTTTATGAAGATGTTGAAGAATATGGTTGATTCTATTAAAAACCGTGGGAGATTTACATGATGTTGCATGAAGATTTGTTGTGCCTGGTGTTCTTTTCTTCATTGTGATCATATGAAATATGAAAAACAAGCTTGTTGATGTTACAAGATAGATTTTCTTGCAAGAGAATTCCCTTTTCCTTGGTGTTCCTCTCGGGGCTCCACTTAGCCTAAGTGCACATGAGAGTTCTATTTTTCATTTTATCCTCTCACCTCCATAGCCAATTCTAGACATACTCAAGGCACATCATCCCATCACCTTAAACCTTGATATTGGCCACATAGGAGCCCAACATTGTGAGATTTGCAGATTTGGCACAATCTAGGATAGTTTGATACTTACGGTTGCTCTAGCCTAGACAGGTGTGCGATAGTGGCAGCTACCATGGGGTTAATATAGCCCTCCCAAGAGGGATATCCCCATCTACGAGGGCTTGGTAAAATTTCTTCTTTATTATTTTCACTGATAAAAACATTAGCTGTCATTCTTCATGGAAACCATAGCTAGAAAGCTTCAAGCTTTCTCATTTCAACTTTAATCATCCTAGAAGTCTCTAACAATGATTATAATCACTAATTAACCTTCTCTAGACTTCATTGTAGATTTGGAAGCTCCATCTCAAGGCTATAAACACTTGGTGGACATCATTAATTCTATCAAAAGAATGGCATTTTACATCTCAACCGAGGCATAAATTGTGAGATGAGTGCTTGTAAGCGCTAATGCTACATTTCTTAGTCATTACTTATTCTGATGTTAATTAGAAATCTGAATGTTGATTCTGAGATATGAATGCCATTTAGCATTTTAGCATGGTCATTAAGTGCTTATCTCATTAAGTGACATTGTAAGGCTATGTGTAAAGTTATAAACACATAGACTATATCATTGCTTCTCTCCAAATGTTATCTTGCTGATTTTTAAATAAAACATAGAGTCACTTCTCATACGTGTCAAATCTAAATAGAAAGATGCATATCAATCATGCACTTCCTCAAGCCAAGTCTACTCATGGTTTCTCACCCTCTGTGAGGTTTCCTACCATCCCGTCTCACTCATTCAACTTGTCTGCAACCTATCAAGTAAGAAGACAACCAAAGAAAAATAGTCGATGCAAGGAAACTCACTATTGTAGTCTAGATATCCATTGAGGGCTCTCAATTTCCGACAACTTTGCCGATGCATGCTATCACAAGATTCACACTTATTGCTCCTTCATTCACATGCAAAGAGTCGATCTCCCCATCACTTGTTTCTTGAAGCCAATGCAAGTCTGGCTCTTCTCTCTTTATCTCACTCTCTCTTCCAAGTCCCCTTTGGCTCTCTGTCTCCACAACAAAGTCTTTACTCTTGCACCTCTCAAATTGGAAAGATTCCAAGAAGGTGAGGGGAAGTAATGGGGGTTTGCTATAGTAACCAAGATCAAGCTCACAAGATCTCACAAGACTCTCCCTATCTCAATGAGATATTGTATGCAAGAGATGGCCCCATATAGAAGGAAACAAAACTTTGAAAGCTCGCTTTGCATTAGTCAATGGAATGGTTACAATAAGTTTTTTCTCACCATATAGATGTGACCTTTGTTTTAAGATTTGGGTTGGCCTATGTTTCAAGGGTGCTCACCACACGTGATTTCTTCATACCTACTCATAGATTCCAGTGACTAAACATCCTAACTCACTCCACTTGTGCGCCCTTAAATGCACATTAATTTAAAATTTGCACACCGGTGCTATAGAATGATTTTACAAAAAATATCTAAATATTATTGATATTAATTTTAATTCCTGATTTTTCTAGAGCACCTGATACCTTCATATTTTATTTTTCTTTTTAAACTATTGATGAGCGCTTTTTACTCTAGGCTTTGAATTTTTTCAGTTGGTTGTGGTCAGTGTATCTTCAAGATGTCACTTTTGGGTTCTCCTTGATCCTTCCACATATCCTACTTTTCATTTTCTTTGACACCTATTACTCATTTTTGTATGTGCTCATTGCTTGTTTCTTGCCTTTGTAGATCTTTTGTAGAAAAGGTTAACATTACCCCCCTCCTAGACAAGTGCCAGAAACCCCTTGGCAACTGTGAAGGTAATTGGGACTTGCATAGAATGGTTAGAGGAAAGGTAAGATGTCACGGGGTGCTGACAAAGGAAGGGGTGGTTTTTTGTGGTTTCTCTCGTTCTTCAAAATACTTGCAAGAAAAAGTTGTATGTGGTGAGTGGGGTATAAGTGGGTGGATGTGTGATTAGGAGATGGGTCTTGCTAGGTAAACTGAAATTCCCTAGGTCGAAAGGACCCAATTAGTGAGAGGTTTGGGTGCAACAAGATTGTGTTTAGAGTGACAGGTTTACCAATTTCTTGGGATGTCTTGCCCTTGAGGACCTTAAACGAGTGGGAGGGAAGTGGGGGTTGAAATAAGAGGGAAGAGGGTTTTCTAGGTTGAAAAGAGGCTAGTAGATCACGTCTATGGGCAAATTTCCATGTGGAAATCCCTAAGAGTATTTTTTAAAAAATCAACTATTCCCTATCTCTCCTTTGAACTTGGGTTGATGGAAGTAGGGACTTCTTGGATTTCTCAAGGAAGGCCTTGCTCATCATGTATCTCTTAATCAACAAGCAGGTATTCATTGTTGTTGAGGGAAAGAAGGGATGATTGCAACTAGTGAATCAACTTTCATTCATGTCTTCCAAAAGGTTCAAGCAATGCATACATAGCATGGTAGCTTAAAGTATGAGCCTTGCCATGGCATTCCCATCTATTCCTACATTTATATTAAAAAACAAGGGGTGGAGTCCCCCTTCCTCAACTACTTTATTTTAGCTTAGCAACATCATCAAGAGTTTTAGATAGTTACATGTTGTCGGAAAGACTTGATTTGGCAATTTTGAAATGTGTTTACAAAGTTCTTGAATGAAGGAACTAGGTCCCACTCTTGAGACAACTTGAGGTACGCCTCGACTGGCTTTCACGTTGAATATTAGGGGGAAGTGGTACCTTACATGTGTGTTTGGGTTGTAGTCAACACCATGCCTTTGTGGGTAGGATAAATGCATTGGATCTCCTCTTTCCTCAGGTAGTTCTCCAAAAAAAAGTCATCCATGCCTCATTGCTCTTCTCCAAGATAGTTTGTCTCCAATCTAGCTATGACTCAAAGCCAAGCACTAGTCTAGGCTTTTCAAACACCTTATTCTGCTAGTACCTTGTCTCCTCTCCTCAACACGAGTCGCGATCTTGTAACTTTTGATCCAGCCATCTCCTGTAATACTATCCCAATCTCAATCACCTACTTCATGATGTTCATTGGGTGTTTTTGCTTGAGCTTTGCCATTCTATTGAAAAAAAAGGTTATTAGTACATCCCATGACTTCATTCTTTCTAGGAATAAGAGATCTTCTTCTCATTGTATGTTGTTTTCTTGTGATTCTCTTAGGAAGTACACCTTTGGCACCTATTGTGACTCTCATTAGGGGAGTTTTGAGGTCTTAAAAATTCCCTTTAGGATGTAGAGAGAGAGAGTGTGCTCTATGCTAATGAGAGCAAAGCCTTTGTGAGGGAGGTTCTATTTTTAAAAATACAAAGAATGATTTTATAAATAGAGATGGATATAATATTACTACAAATTTTTATTACGAATATCTATTTTTATCATCTCATAATTGTGATTATGACATCCTTTAAATTAATGACATAGGTCTCGACTACTTTGCATTAATGACATATTTGGGATTGTTTGATAATGATAATTGAAACTAAATTCAAATGATCAAAAAGCTTAGTATTCATCTTTTTTCCCTCCCTTGTTTTGCGGTTCTTATCTCTCTCCTTCCTTGGTGGTTGTTTGTTTCTCTCTCCCCCCTCTCTTTGCCATGAATACAAAAATTCAACCTTCAACAAGGCGCCCAAGCTCTGAAATCACATCCATATATGTGTTTAATTCATTCCAAATAGATAGAAGATGGATTCCTATCATTATTATAGCAAAGGTACTTGGATTATTATGCAACAAGGAAAAAAAAGAAAAAGACAAAGAGGTGAGAGCTCCTTTATCTTTGTTTGGAAGGGTAGGATCAAAGATTTTAGACTTGGAGTGAGCAAGAAAAGCATTAAAGATATTTTAGTACAACATGCCTTTATGCACAGAGAGTTGCATTTGGAACCCGAAGTTTCAAATCTTCCATTGCATAGACTAAATTGTAAGTATTTTATTCTCAATGTTTTTCTTTTATTAAACTTGATATTAGGCTTTATTGTGATAAGTTTTGTTTTTACTTGTAGATATCTATCCTTCTAATCTTGAGGAATGCTAGCCTATTGAGTCTATTTATAGTGGCGATTAATCGCCAAGACCCACGGACCTCTTATTGCTTCAAGTGTTCCAAGCTGAGCACTAATGACTACCTCTCACATAGCCAGATGCACTATCTATCTATGAGTGTAGTGAGCTTACCTCCATGCCAATCGAGTTACCTCCTCTCCCGCGCACTCCGATAGCTCCACGATCCAAGTGCAAGCTTCACGCTCCAAGCTCCATTGCCGTGAGCAAGAGAAGAGAAGAGAAGAGAAGAGAAGAGAAGAGAAGAGAAGAGAAGATGGAGAGCTTCTCCACCCCGGTCCCTCACCCTCACACACTCACTCCCTCACACTCTCACACTCCCTCTCTCAAGCACAAGCTCAAGCAAGCAAGCAGAAGAAGAAGAAGAAGAAGAAGAGGAGAGCCACTTTTGGCCACACACAAGAATGAGCTTCTCATTCACTTTTCAACTTTATATACAGAAAACTAAATCCATTTTGGGTGGTCATCCCCTTATCCCTTTTTTACATGGTCGGCTATTGCCTATGCCCTTTTTCCCCTTGTCCTCCTATCTTCCTAGCTTCCTTCCTATCACTCATCTACCTTTACAATTTGCATGGGTGAGAGCCCAACGCTCTTTAAAATAAATCCCGGTGCACCTTGCACTCTTTTACATGAGTATTAACTTGCACTCCTCTTGTGCACCTTTCTCTTTGATTTAGGACTTTTCTACACTTCTTGTGTTTCCAGATTCTTCTTGGTGTGCCTTCGTCTTTTGTTTCACTTTTGCTTTGTTCTTGCCTTCTGCTTTAGATTTTTCAACTTTTCCACCTTGTTCGTTTGAGGGTTAACACTATTATTGATATTCTTGATGTTATGCATGGTTTCATTGGAGAAGAAAGGTACAAAGCATGAGAAAAACATAGCTCATAGAGAATGGAATATTTTTTGACCATTATTAGATTATCCCTATGTATGATGGCCAATGGGGAGCAATATCCTCACTTACTTTGCCTGATTTTACAAGCCTTGAGTGGTATTTACCAAGTCCATCCACTAGTGAGAGCTATACATGTAAAATATTTTTTGAGATATAGAAAATATTGAAACCTAATATCTCAAGTAGGCTAAGAAAGATTACTTTATTTATGCCTATTAATATATTTATTAATTTTTTTTTCATGTTGAGATACAAAGATCAAAGGCATGGTATTAGTTAAGAGGTTGGCATATATATGACCATGTCCTAAAACTTGTTGATGAGGGGTGGGATACAAGGATAGAAGGCAAGATAACTTGTAAGATAGATCAAGACTTTATTGCTTGCAAACACATGCTTACTACTCAAAAATTCATCCTTAGGTTTTATTATAGTAGATGGCATTATGTTGGTAATAGTTTTGTTGCTATGGATTAGAATCTTGACGATTTTAACAAAGATCCTATAGTAGACATTGTTGTTTGGATCAATGAGGATATTATCATAATAGGAAAGTTTAGATCATTATGTACACTACATAAAGTGAGGTCAGATTTATAGAATAAAGATATCAAATTGCCATGTTCATTTGCATTCCAACTTAACAAGAAACAAGTAAGTTTATACATTAAGTCATATATAGTATATATATATTTAATTTAACTTATTGAATGATAAATATCTATGCTAATTTTTTTGCAGATATCAAAGAGAAGAGAGAGAAAGATACAGTGCAAGGACATTGAAGAAAGGCAACCCACTAGAAGTTAGTAGATAGAGTGTTCTTCACAACCTATGCTTTAGAAACCCTTCGAAGTTGTTATCTCAAGATAATGGCACTATGGCAATCTTCAGAAGAATAAGTTTTGATACCTTTATGATTGAATATCTTCCCCTCTACAGTGGAATGCAAGTTGAATTCAAAAATGTTGAGAAGAAGAAGGTAGAAGAAATGTTGGCAAGAGATTCCTCAAGAGATTGAAGCCCTTCTAACTCTGTTTTGTTGAGTACAAACAAACTGGGTGGAGCTAACTCCCTAATGAATGATGTTATTAAAGTGAGCAGTGCGATCGAAGACAAGCCTCTCTCACAACTTGTTAATGAGACATTAAGGAGTACCGGTTAGGGAATTGACTTTGTCAATATTCAACAAAAAATGAAAAATTTAATTGTTCTACAAATATGACTCAACCAATACACGAACAAAAATAAAAACAACTATGCCTCTTGTAGCTCAAGTACTCCTAAAATCAACCTCAAGGTAGAGCATTGACAACATCAAAATATGAAATCTTGAGTCCAATAATAAATAGGCACTTCGTACCTCTTTGGGGTATGATACATAAATTTTTTATTTTCGAGCATCAAATTGTTGCAAGGTTTTTCCACCATACACAAATATCCATTCACAAGCATGGGACCCTCGACTCTCCTAAAACACAAAGTTGAGTAATAAGAGAAGGGTTCTTATCTCTTCACAACTCTATCCTTATATAGTCTTTCTCTAACATGAAAAGCTTTAATTGCTTTTCATAGTGTTTTGCTTTTCTAAAAGCAAAAAAAAAAGGCTTTAGGATTTTTGTGTTTTAAAGTCTTTATGCTTTTGTTTTTAAAAAAACAAGTCACCAAGTGATGTTCTTCTTCAAAGAGTTTGCCATTCCTTTAATTGCATACATAGATGAAACCCATAAAGTTTTCCAGGTATGTCCTTCATGTGGAGCTACTTACTTGATATGAAGATGCTCCCCGAGCCTTTGCATCCCCATGGGCATAGTAGGAGATTTGAGAAATGCTTCCCAAATGAAATTGAAAGCACCAATGTGTATCCACATTTTGAGAGTAAATAACATGCTACTGTAATGGTGAGCTTTTTCACACCACCATTTGTCACATTCTACGGCTCTTCTCCATCCATAAGGTGATGCCCTCAACCTTGCCTATGTCCACGGTCTCTATGATTATCTTTTTTAACATACAAATTCACCAACATCTTTATCTCCTTTGCAATCTCTCTCTTAGCCTACTCCTATGCCCACATGCTGTTGTTGCAATCCCATATACATTATTAAGCCTGCAATAACCTCCGGCCACATAGATGCACCCTTGAATCAACCCACAAGCACATGCTTCCCTCAACTTAGTCATCCAAGCAACCTCTTCTCAGTAATTACTTTGAGTGTCATACAACGATAACTTGGAGGTGACCTCTGACAACATTCCCATAAATTCTCCCACAGCGTACATGCAAAAATCAATTAGGAAACGTGAGAAATTGAAGAATGATCTTAGTAACAACATAGGAAGAGGTATCCATTTGCACTAAAATTGTTGGACCAATTATCCATAACAAGCTTGGACTATTTAGCTCATGTTGATGTCCTTTCTATTTTCGATACTCTTCATAAGAGTTATCATGCCACCAATGGATGTAAACTTAATTTGCTAATGACTTTCAGCCCTTTTAGAAGACTCCCTTCCAATACATCTACTTCTCTCAATAATTCATTGTCATCTTGTGCATGCTTCCACCGTGACAATCATCAGATAGTATGGGCTTCTCCCTCTTCTTCAATCCAATGTATAGTATTATCAATCTCAAAAAATAAGGACTACAAACACTCTAGATCATTGTAGGTTAAGCCATAGAGCATTGAACTTTATCCTTTGCATCTTTATTTCTAGAGCCTTAAACAATCCAATGTCTTTAGACTAATGTAATGAACATGGACATCTCCATCTTTATCAATATCTTCCACACTAGCTTTTGGACACAACCCTAGCACGAGAAAGTTTTTTTGATATACTTGCTTCTAATTTGATGCAATGTATCCTAGAAAAAATATGCCAATGAAAATAAACTCCATCCTCAACCATATATGATTTGAAGAAGTGCAAAATTGAA
Source organism: Lygodium microphyllum (assembly GCF_053477565.2). Classification (NCBI taxonomy): domain Eukaryota; kingdom Viridiplantae; phylum Streptophyta; class Polypodiopsida; order Schizaeales; family Lygodiaceae; genus Lygodium; species Lygodium microphyllum. The sequence goes on along the minus strand of NC_141139.1, from coordinate 153,310,339 downwards.
TCCATGCTATGCAATCAAACAAGCAATTGTCCACATGGAAAAATGGATGCATAGGAAAAATTGACTACCTAGCCTATCTACATATGCCAGTGTATCATGAAAAATGCAAACATAGTTCCTAAATTAGATTAAATCCTTTGTTGAAAGATATGACACATGATGTATTCTTTAGGAAGAGATGCTTTGTATCCCATAAGCACAGTGAGGAGAGTGGAACAACCCAAAGGCTATGTAAGCATGTAGTTGGTTCTTATTTCAATGCAATGCTATTGTACTTTGTACTTCCAATCTGTGTCCTTGTCATGTTCTACTTGCTGGAGCTATATATAGCTCACCCTATCTAGACTAGGTCTCACCTATATATATGTAGATTGTGACCAATATGATATAGTCTTTGGGAGTGTATATGGTGTGTCTCTTCTCTCTCTATTGCATCTCTACATATCTTCTCTCTCTACATTTCAGCATGGTATCAAAGCAATATGATCGACTACAATCAATTCCTTGAAGAAGATAATTAGAAAGTACACCTATGTAGTATCTCTTCTATTCTTGATTCATGTTCTTTTTATGCTTAAATTTGATGTATTATGTATATTATGAGGATTTTATATTATGAATTTTAAGCATAGAAGAATTTTACTCGATTATCATTGATGATTCTTTAGATTGTAGATATGCCTTGCTTGGACACCCTAAAAGTTTCTATTTGGGAAACTCTTAAGGCAATTCCTTTCTCAAGAAAACCAGTTTTTGTGATGATGTGCTAGCACTCCAAGCTTTCTTCCCATCAAATTTGTGCTCAATTTGGAGCTCTATGGTAAAAATTATTCCAGTTTAGGTAAAGTGGACTTGAAACAGGAAAACAAACATGACAATAGCTTTTTGTGCAAACTTCTATGATGTAGGTTTTGTCACGATTACTCACTCTTGTGTTTCTACATTTTTGTCAAAATTAGCAAGATCATAATCTATTCTTGGCCAAAAAGTAAAGCGATAATGTTTTGAGCATTGTTTATGTATGTTGGATCAATTTCTTCTTTTAAATGTTTTGTCTATTTTGGATTGCTTTGTTCTTGTAATGAAAGAGACCTAGCTAGCTTAACTAAGGGAGAGAAGAGAGAGAAGGACTGCAAGAGAAGAAGAAGAGGAGAGAGAAAGATAGGGAGAAGAGAGAGAAATAGAGGAAAGAGAGAAAGAAGAAGAAGCCATGAAAGCTTGTGAAGGTGAAAAGAGAGATTCTTGATAATTTCGTGGTGCCTCAGAATACCCTCTTACACCTTATATACCATCAGTGTGATTGGTATATTCCCATGCCATGTTCTTGTGTCCCCCGCTCATTACAAACCATCCCGTCTCATAGAGTTTTTTTCCTCAAAAACAAGGGATGAACCAAAAAAGAAAAATGGGAGCTATCGAGTACGACTCTGCACATGATACAATGGCAATAAGCAAGGGCGGTGAGATAGAGAAGAGAAATGGGGCACCAAGGGCATGAGGTATAGAAGACCATATGGGAGGGTCTCATCTACATTATAATCCACCATTTCATGATAGACAAGACCTTGGATGGGGTGGACAGCATGCTATCCCGTAGGGGTCTGCTGTAGGAGATCAACCATAACTTTGTGTAAAAACTTCGAACGGGACAAGTGAGATGTCGCTACGAAGCCCACGAGATGTACTTTCAGCCCATGTGGGTGAAGGGGGGGGCTAAAAATACTTCATGACCAAAACTGTTGCAGAACAAATGGCTATCTAGAAGCAACTAATGTGCTGTCCAAGACAGTATGGCTGGAGAAAAACATCCATAACTTCCTCTAGGAAACTTTGATTGGGGCAAGTGAGGTGTTGTCATGGAGCCTTGAGGTGTACTTTTAGCCCATGTATGGAAAGTGGGGCTAAAAATGTGTCAGGACCAAAACTGGTGCAAAATAGTTGGCTATCCAGATGCAGACTGCAACCCAAAAAGTGTGGTTAAGTTCCAGCCACCCAACAGGTCTCCTTGAGGTGTGGAAACCCATTCACGATAGAGGCTAGGTGCCAAGAAGCTTCCACTATTGGTAGGCCTTGCCATTTGATCAAGTATTCATGAATAGAACAGGTATGGAGTTGCTTTTCACACTGCCCAATGACCACTTTGGGAATATACTGAATAAGGCCCTCCTTATCCATGGGGGGTAGTTCCTCTACATATTCTTTGGGAGTGCCAATGAAAGGTTTCAATTGGCTCACATGGAAGACATTATGGATCTTAGTAGTGGGAGGGAGTTGGAGACGGTAGGCCGATTCCCCAACCTTCTTAATGATTGTGTAGGGCCCATAGTAGTGGTGTGCTAACTTGTTGCAAGAACCATCCTTGAGTGTAGCATAACGGGACTTGGGGACCTTGAGCAGTACCAATTCACCCTCTTGAAAGTCAAGGGGTCTCCTTTTTGCTTTAGCATGGAGCTTCATGTGCTCTTGAGCCCTTTTGAGATTTGTCTTGCATTGTTGAAGTAAAGCTTGCATGCGGTCCCTCTCTTCTTTTTCAAGGGGGTTGAGCTTTTCATTGAAGATCACGGTGGGGAGGGGCACCTGATAACCATACAATGCTTTGAAGGGGGAGACTCCGATGCTCGAATGAGTGGAGTTGTTGTAAGAAAATTCAGCCAAATGCAGCCATATGTCCCAAGAATTCTGCACATCATGACAAAAATGTCGCAAATAAGTCTCAAGCCACTTGTTGACTCGCTCGGTCTGCCCATCTGTTTGGGGACGATAGTCTGTAGACGGAGCCAATTTGGTCCCCATGGAGCTCAAAACTGTCTGCCAAAATGTACTCATAAATTTGGTGTCCCGATCATATACTATGACGCGGGGCAAGCCATGCAACTTAAATACATGCTCCATAAACTGAGTGGCAACTTGAGATGTTGTAAACTGAGATTTTGTAGGGATGAAATGGGCTGCTTTAGTGAGCCGGTCAACTACCACATAGATGCCATTCCAACCCTTCTTGGTTGTAGGTAAACTGGTGATGAAATCCATGGTAATGTGGGTCCATTTTCCTTCAGGAATAGGCAAGGGCTGCAATAATCCACCTGGTTTAAGAGTGCCATCCTTATTTTGTTGACAAGGCACACATCTAGACACGAAGTCTTTAACATCTCGCCATAGACCTTTCCAATGAAAGCTTTTTGAAATGCGATCATATGTTTTGAACACCCCTAAGTGGCCAACAATCGATGAAGAATGCATCTCTTCAAGTATCCTTTTGGTAAAAGGAGAGGCATGGGGAATTACAATACGGCCATGGATCCAAATGAGGCCATTGTGGAGCTGATATTAAGAGTTGTCATCCATAACACCTTGCTATAATTTCTGAAAAAGAGGGTTGAATTCAACATCAAGCAAGTAGGCCTCTTGGAGCTTTCCAATCCAATCATGGTGGAATTTAGTGATAGATGAGACCTTGCATGCCCACATGCGAGAGAGTGCATCAGCCACTATATTGTCCTTGCCATGGGTGTGGGTGATCTCAAAGTCATAGTTCTATAGGGTAGCTACCCATCTACATTGTTTGGGAGTGAGGTTGGGCTGAGTCAAGAAGTATTTGAGCACACGGTGTTCACTTTTCACTTTAAATTTACTGCCATACAAGTAGTGGTGCCACTTTTTGATAGCATGAATGACTGCCAACATCTCTTAATCATAGACATGCAACTCTCTCTCTTTATCATCCAATTTTCGGTCAAATGCTATTACACCATGTTCTTGCAGCAAGACTACACCAATACCCCGTCCACTAGCATCACACTGAATGGTAAAATCCTTTGAAAAGTCGGGGCATACGAGGATGGGGTTGAGGTGAGCAATTCTTTCAATTTCTTAAAACTCCGATCAGCTAAAGTATCCAATAAGAAGGCCTCTTTTTCCAACCTGTCAATTAATGGTGCTGCAATTGTGGCATAATGGCGAATGAATCTCCGATAAAAAGAGGAGAGGCCAAGAAAACCACGCAAGGAGGTAGTGGTAGTGTGCATGGGCCAATCTCGAACACACTGCACTTTCTTAGGGTCAACTTGGATGCCTTTCTCACTAACAATGTGTCCCAAGTACTCAACCTCTGTTTGCATGAAGACACACTTGCTTTCCCTGGAAAATAACCGGTGCTCTCTTAGTATATCAAAAATTTGTCTGACATGCTTCAAATGCTCATGTAGTGACTTGTTGTAAATGAGTATATCATCAAAGAATACCAACACAAATTGGAAAAGCCATGGTTGTAATATTTTGTTCATTAGGCTATGAAATGTGGTAGGGGCATTAGTGAGCCCAAATGGCATGACAAGGAAATGGTACAAGCCATGGTGAGTCCGGAAGGCTGTCTTAACTTCATCACCCACTCTCATTCTGATTTGGTGGTAGCCTGATCGCAAATCAATCTTGGTGAAGTAGCATGCTCCCTTGAGCTCATCAAGAAATTCATCGATTCGAGGGATGGGGTATCTATTTTTTAAGGTGATCTTATTGAGATCACGGTAGTCAATGCACAATCGAAAGGATCCATCCTTCTTCTTAACCAATAGAACTAGGGAGGCATAAGGGGAAGAGCTAGGCTCTATGAATCCCATTTCAGTGACTTGCTTAGCTACTTCCTCTTGCTCACATTTAGAGAGCCAATATGGGAGTTTATTGATGGGCTTGGCATGGGGCTCCAAGTCAATTGGGTGATCCATCAATCTTTGAGGTGGGAGAGTGGTGGGGGGTTGAAATAGGTCCTTATATTTAGCTAAAAGTGCTTTTAGTGCTACATTTTGCTTCCCTATGGTGTGCTGGTCATCAATATCCTTTTGCAAATGCAAGACAAAGTTCTGTGAGCGTTTCTTGACTTCCTTTTTGAGTTGTCTTGCTGTTATAAGCTGAAAATCTACAATTTTTTTGATGCCTTCCAAATGTACAAGCTGCCCATGCATTACAAACTCCATATACAGCTGAGAGAAGTGAGATTTTTTCCAATTGCTATAGCAAATCACAACTTAAAACAAGATCCACGAGGCCCATATCAAGGGTAATTAAGTCCACCTTTACTGCATAATTTTCGACCAACGTAAGAGACACTTGTGCGCATACATGGGAGCTTATTTCCTCACTTCCATTGGCCACTTGAACCTTAAGAGGTTGCTGTAATTCAGTAGGAATACATGTCAATTGGGAAAGAGTCAATTTATTCACAAAACTGTGTGTGTTGCCACTATATATAAGAATGTATACATTCTTGCCACCATCAATGTTACCATGTACCCGTAGGGTGTTCGCGCTCCTAGAGCCGGTCTATGCATCTATGGAGATCGAGCAAGCTGATATAGTGGTAAGTGTGGGGTGCAAAGGGTCATTCCCAAGCATGCCATCTATGGGGCAGCCTCGGGGTCAAAAGGGAACCTATCCGGTGAGTCATAAAACTAATCAGTGTCAAGATCCTCTTTGTATTCAATATTTTCAGCAAGTGTTATCATGGGAGAGGTGTCATGTGAGTCCTCTTCCAACTTGTCACTATCTTCTAACAGATACATGCTATTAAACTTGACAATGGGGTTCTTAAAGGGGCATTTGGATGCATAATCATCTGTGTACTTATCCCCACATTTAAAGCACAAGCCCTTAGCCTTGCGATCCTTGACAACCTCAGGAGGAATGAATTTTTGACCGTTAGAACTGAAGCCATTCCATGTCTTGGGTCACTTTTGGAAGGGGGTGCTATCCCAAAACTACCATATTTTCTTTTAGCATTAAAAGTGGGGTAGGTGGGGATTTTGGGATTGCCATTCCCTGCATTGTTGTTGCGGTAATTACCACCATATGGGGGTTGCCTAGTAGGGTATCTTTGCTGTCCCGAAATTGGCTGCATGCACTCATTGCAATGGTATTTCCGACCATATCGTTCAGCCAATTCTATGGTTGCAAACAAAGTGGCTGGATTTTGAGCCATTACATCAGCTGAAACATACGCATCTAGCCCATAAATGTATTTATGCAATTTGGCCTCATCACTGATGACGGCCTCTACATACATGTATAGGTTCATAAACTAGTTGGTATACTCCCTCATGGTGAGATTTTACTAATCAAACTGATATCATTGCCTAGCCAAACATTCTTTCTCTATTGGGGAAACAAAAACTTGGACCATATGCATCTTGAAATCTTCCCAATCATGAAACTGCTAGTTTTCTCTTTGAATAAATCTCCACCATGTGTGGGCAAAACCTCCAGGTGAAGGGAGGCAAAAATAATCTTTGCCTCATCGGTACAGGGATAAATGAGAAAATAGGCTTCCAATTTAGAGGTCCGTTCCTCTAATTCAGTCGGGGATGAGGACTGCCCATTAAACTTAGCAAACACAATCTTGTCACGTAGCTCATTTGGGCCTTACTGCCCATGTATGCCATGTGCTACATGATGCCCATGTATGTTGTGCTACCCATACATTCCTTGCTGTCCAAACCCTAGATGTCCAAAATTTTTATGTGGGCCATGCTACCCATGCATTACATGAGGACCAAATTGCACATTAGGACCTTGCTGTCCAAAATGACCATGCTGCCCAAGCATTAAATGCAAAGTAGGCTGAACATTGGGGCCTTGCTGCCCAAAACTGCCATGTGCATGCTATCCATTGCCATGTGCATGCTTCCCATTGCCATGTGCATGCTGCCATATACACCTTGCATTCCATGCTGTGCATTAGGCCCTTGCTGGCCATTCCCATGAGTGTGCATATAGCTTCCATATTACGGGAGAGCTACTGTCCCAAGGATGGGCTTGAAGGGTTCGTAATGGGGGAGGGAAGGATGGGTTCATCATGTCGAGTGGAGGGCTTGCCCGTCTCATAAGTGCTATGGGGAACGCCTTGGGTGCCACCAAAACCTTGTGGGCTGTGCCTGGTCTCCAAGGGAGGAGGGCGGTTGGCCTCACGGGGAGGGACATGCTCCTTGGGCCGCTCCTTGGGCCGATCAAAGGAGGGTGCGATGGCGAGGATGAGAGCTCCCATGCGCTCCATGAGTAAGTACATATTGGACATCTCAGAATGACAATGATCTTGGCAGGCTTCCATCTCCCTATGGCATTGTTCCAACTCTTGATGTTAGTCGGCATGACGGGTCTCATGTTGGCATAGAGTATGGTTAAGCATAGATAAGCGGTCCATCTCGGGGGCATTATACTCAAAAATCTCTTCACGATCCTCTTGGGATGAGCTAGGATCATTCATTGAGGCAGGGGAGTCCCTTATTTCATGTTGGAAGTCCTCTTGGGCCTTTGCTTTTCCCTTGTGGCCTGCCATTCCTAAGTGCAGTCCACTAGACCCCCTGTTACAAAAATGGCAATATCTTGAGCTAGGAAGCTCCGATTGCCAAAATTTTTGATTGAAATTAAAGCTCTCAATCCCCTCTACAAGGCTATGTAAAAATATGTCTGACAATAAATGATTAGGGCTTTGCTATAATTGACTTTTATGGGTTAACTATGTAGGACTATTGCCTATCCAACAGTACCTCTGAGCACAAAATTGGGCGTAACTCCCAAACCGTAGGCGAAATGGGGAGATTTTGGGTTTGAATTGAAGGGGGGAAAGACCTATTTGAATCAAGCTATGGGGCCCATGCTAAGTCACACAAGAAGGCTTTGCTGTAATTGACTTTTGTGGGCTGACTTGTGGGACTGGCTATCTGCAACACCCTGCAAGAACTCCTTTAATGAGTATACATTATCCCAATGCTAAGGTGCTTATTTCAAGACATCCTGGGAATCAATGGTGGTTTTCAATGCCACATAGAGCCATACATCATTTGCATCAATAGTTCTCTTGCTGGGACCATTTCTTGATTGTATACCCTGCCCATCCTGCATGCATCCACCATACATTCCCAAGTGATACATGTCATTACCAATACATCTACAAGGTTGTGGAGTGTAAATGATTGGGTCTCGGGCTATTCATTCAAGTGTACCTACACCTGCAAGAATTTTTGGGCTCCAGATCACCGGGAGGTGGGCAAAGTTTCCCTTGGGCCGGGTTGTGCACCCCTTCAGGGTCTTTGATGGAAAGGGATGGTCACCCGTCTTTTTTCTTGCCACCTCGCTTGGCATTGGGATTTTCCTCACTTGGAATATACATAGTAGACATTTATTATTAAGCGACCAGTATGATATGCTTTTACAAATTGAGGATTGGGCCTTTCATGATATGCATGATCAATAAGGAAAATGGGATGGGAAAAGGGGTTACCTCTGCAAATCAGTGACTCACTGATTGTACGACTTACCCTTCTTACAAATTTCTTTCTTATTGGTCAAAATCAAGATAAGAGTACGTTAAGGATTAGAGTAAAATCTTGATCAATGGGAAAATAAATTTAAAGAGCATTCAGCCATGCATGCATTTCAAGGGTGTGGAATGGGGATGGGAATTCAATTGGCACTCTCAAGCTTCAAGAAGGCATGTAATTCTTCCATCTCTCTCATCAAGTGGCTGAGCTCAATAATTGGATGTAAAAGAGAGAGCAAGAACCAATTGACATACCTTATTCAAGCTCGTGGAAGAGTTAATGGTTGCCATGTCCAAGAAATTTGTGGTTGCCCTTCTTCTTGCAGCCCGTGCTTGTATAGGGGTTTTTAAAGTTGTATATCTTCACTTGTTGAAGCTTGTGGCTTCTCCCAAGGCTCCCGCGGGTAAGAAATTGAAGGAGCTTCAATGTGCCTTGGTTGAAGGTTTCATGGCTATTGCCCACAATAGGGTTTGAGATATGTCAAGAATGATGGGAAATCTCAACAATCGTGCTCAAGTACTCTTGCCCAAAGGTTTTCCAAGAGTTGGAGGATGAAGTAGGGAGTGTTGGAATTGAGCTGGAGCAAGAAGAAGAGAGTAGACCACTCAGCGCAAAATGCACTGCAAATTTTGGGCTGGCCTTAGGAGGCTCCAGGCAAGGGCAGTCAAGGCTCATGGGTGCTCTAGATGCTGAGTATGAAGTGGGGAAGGCTCTGGGATAAGCCATTCAAGATGAGGAAGAGGGGGGAGCAAGATCTCTGCACTTCTTGAGCTGAAGGTTCCATGGCAGCTTGAAAGAAGAAGGAGAGAGAAGGTTCTCTTGAATAAGTAACTGTGCTTTTGGTCTTCTCTAACTCTGCTACACTCTTTTTGCCCAAAACCCTCAAGAAACTTACATGGAAATTAGTGATAACCTGCCAAATTTATATTCCTGCATCCAGATGTGTCCATGGTTCTTGGGAAAGCTCCAAGAAAGGCTGCCATAGTCTTCAAGAGGGCTGACAACTTGCCTGAGTACTCCCTCTGTACCTATGAGAAATATGTAACTGAGATTTTCTAACTGTGAGAAACTATAAGAACCCTAAATCTATGGGAAAGAGAAGGATCAAAGACAAAGATCTGATACCACTTGTAATGAAAGAGACCTAGCTAGCCTAACTAAGGGAGAGAAGAGAGAGAATGACTGCAAGAGAAGAAGAAGAGGAGAGAGAAAGATAGGGAGAAGAGAGAGAAAGAGAGGAAAGAGAGAAAGAAGAAGAAGAAGCCATGAAAGCTTGTGAAGGTGAAAAGAGAGATTCTTGATAATTCTGTGGTGCCTCAAAATACCCTCTTACACCTTATATATCGTCAGTGTGATTTCTATGTTCCCATGCCATGTTCTCCTGTCCCCCACTCGTTACAGTTCTTGCCCACGTTTTGTCTATCTTGGGTCTCTTTCTTTTGGAGTATGCTTTTTGAACGAAATGTCTTTCCTTACAGCATAACTTCTACATATAATTTGTTGTGCTACACTTTTGTCTCATCATTTCATATATTGTGTGCAGATTCTATGATCTCATATTGTACATATTCTCTCAGTCAGGTATGTTGAATTCTATAATTGTCAAACAGAAATTTTTTTGGACAATGTTTCGTTCCTCACTTTCAAAGACAAGGATTTCTTGGATGAAAAGTAAAGATGCTGCTAATTCTTGAAGGCGATGGCTTGCATGATATTGTTCTTGGTAATTATGAATGTCCGTCGCCTCAACTAATTGATCACTCTCATGATAATACCCTTGTAGCTGAAGGAATTATCTTTGAAGAATGGAAAAATATTTATAATGAGTGGGTTAGATGCAAAAAAGCAGCTCATCGATATATTCTTTCTACTCTTCAAGAATCTCTTATGCTCAACCTCACAAGCTATATAGGAGTAGTTGACAGCAAAATTTGAGAAGAAATCTATTAAAAAAATACTTTATCTTTGTAGTTAGCTCACTAAGTTACAATAATACAACATCAGAACTTTTATGATAACACATATCAAATCATTTAAGAACATTATCAATCATCTTGTTGCTATTGGTGATGCTATTCCATGAAAGCAATTGCTGACACAACTTCTTGATACTGTAAAGGATCTTGCTTATGATATATTGTTACCAATTATCTAACAAAGATAGGATCAATTTTGATCAATCTTATATATCTTTGATTGAATATTCACAACGACATGAACGACAATACACAAATCAAGTAACCGTTATGATCTCACAGGAGGACACATAGTCAGAACAGGTTGATCAACCTTTACTTGCTCTCAAAGACGTTTATTTCCACACTGCACACGTAGGAGTTGTAATAGTGGTAACTTCTCTCATCTCAAGTTTTCTAACATACATTGTTCTTATTGCAATATAAATTGTCATACTACAGATGGTTGCTGGGAAAAAATATATAATGAAGAACATGGTATTACAAATAAACAACCACGTTTATCCAAAGATTATTCTCATTTTGACTATGCAAAAAGAGTAATCATCCAAACCCCTTTATGTTTCAAGAGGCGTTTTGATTTAGATCGTAATAGAGCATATGCCACTACACATGACAACACTATTGAAGAAGCAAATTTTGTGAGTTATTCTATCTCTCCGGAAGAAATACTTCATGTTTGTGATGGATCTCTTTTTATCATTGATTCTAGTGCCATGGGAAACATGACATATCAATCTCATTGATTTATTTTGTTGATGATAGAACGTGTCAAGTCAAAGGTATAGGTGATTTATATCTCAGTACTCTTTCTTCAAGAGTGTGTTATTTTTGCGAGCTTTTGATTTCGTGCTTTTGCAATTGAAATTGATTTTTAGAGCTTTTTGAAACAACCTTGGATGCTTTCTACAAACGACATGTCATGCACTACTGCTATTCTTTAACATAAACATATATTGCGCATCATGCATGCATCATCACTTGGGAGCTCCCAAGGAGAATACTAAACCATTCACAATAAAGGGAGCAATGGTGTTGAATAATCACAACAAATAATAACATTCCAAAGTTTTGCATTACCCAAAAGGAGTACAATATCTAGAAAGGTTCCAAGATCTTCATGTAACAAAAAGGACATGTCACACCCTAATGAAGTGCATGATGATGAGTCCTCCAGAACAATGAATGAGCCATGCTTACGTTGGGCTTCCTACATAATAAGGCATATCTTACGTGTTTGCCCTAACACAAAGGCAAGGTCAGTGGGGGTTAGTGCAGGCTGATGTATGACCATGTGCTCCTTGGGTTGAAGGCCAAGTATGTGCATGTACACATAATACATATGTTTGCAAGCAAGAAATGCCTTTTGGGTAGATTCTCTTTTTTGAAAATCAGGACAAGTGCACCTAGGCTCTTCTTTGATGTGAATATCATAACAACTCTCTGTCAAGACTCGAAATATTGAATGTTGTCTCTCAAGTTGCACTACCTCCTCCAAGAATGTCACAACCATGCAACTAGCTACCTCTATTCTCTTTTGTGCATCTTTGGAAATTCCATGTCTCCACTTGCGTCTTCTCCCGCTTGAACCACATTCTATAGAAATAGGAGGTTTGCTCTTCTCGTTCCTTGGTGGTGCTGTAAAACTTGAAACCAGCCTGTCTTAGGCTGCTACACTCTTCCTTTGATATATTTGTTCCTATATCAACTGGCCACAAAGATGGAACAATTGGTGATGCTATCACTTGTTTCTGCACAACGTTTGTATGCTTGACATCATGATTACAGAACCATATCCATTGTGCAATGGCCTTGTTCTTATAGGCTCTCTCAGACCAAAAGCATGGCGCAACTAACTCCACTTGCCGACTCTGTAATTTGCTGCTGCAATTCTTTCTACCCTCCATACCAAAACACTTTCTCACACAGTTAGGTGGTGTCCTTCGTAAAGCCCACTCCTCCTGTGCCACTTCTACCTCTTCTACGTGGGTTGACGTTTTCGCTTTTGGTGCACTTACTCCACTTGCAAAGGGCTTGATTGGTATCTCCTCATCCTCTTGGATACATATCTCTTCCATCTTTCCATCGTCAAACTGTATACTCCGCGGCCTGCCCCCGATTTTCCTTTGCCTTGACTCCATCACGTATCCCGGTCTATGAGAACTTACAGTTGCTCCACCTCCCTTCTTTTTTCTTTGCACAGTCTCCCTATCACCTTGCATTATGGGCTCCTTGTACAAAGGACTTCCAGCTACAATACCTTGCAACGCACGTGCAACAGAGGTGGGATTTGGGGATTCCCTTTTGCTGGCACTAGCCAACAAAGACTCCATAGAAGGCCCAGATCCAATAAACCTCCCTGTGGTATAGCCCAACCTCTTTGCACATTGAATATATGTATTCAAAACATCACTAACACATGCATCATAAAGTGATATCTTTCGTTTTCCACCCTCACCTGCTAACCAACTAGCATGGACACTTTCTGATAAGTTTATGCTTGGAATTTGAGCATGTTCCCAAGGACTTTTGTTAGCCTGCGGAGTCAATTCCAAAAATAGAATCAGTAGCTCTCCCCATTGCTACATTATGCAACAAATCTTAATGAGCTGGAAAAAATGTCACACTTACATGAGATTCAATTCCTCCCCAGTGGGCAATTCTTTGCTCCCACCATTTCAACCACCTATCCAAAGCCTTGATGTGTTCCTTGTTTACATTTCGTGCCCACCAATCTCGGATAGCAGAGGCCTGAAGTGAGGCTAGTTGAGTTGTCATTGCTAGCCTCCATGCTTCACACAATTCAATGTGGTGCATTTGTTTATCCACAGTGACTAATTTCTTGGTATGCTTTTGCAAACTTTGCTCCCAATGAAAAAGACAAGAATGCTCCCTCCCTTCCATTATGGCCCTCCATTGTACATAGCCCTTATTGCCATCCAATTCGCACTTGCCTCATCGGACATAAATCCAGCAAAGTCAGGTGGATCATGGCCACATTGAACCATGACAGAATTCAAATTTCTCCAAAACAGGATTTGAGACTCTTCGTCCTCCTCTTTAAATTCACATATTGCAATTACCTGTAATGCTCTCATGCTAGTTCATGATTGATACATTAGTATAGTGTTCATTAACAACAATTTAATTTCAATAAAAGATTTAATTATGTTGCCACATACCCGTGATCATAAATTGAACAAGACATAGTTGCCCACCCATCAATCCTATGGGTATGATCAAAGTGCACCCATGCACGTCGTAAATCTCCAATCCCTATTCGCCTCATACGATTCACTAAGTCCACCCCTGATGCTGGTCCCTTGGTGGACATTTTAAACAAGTAGCACTTCTCCTTGGCATCACCTTGTCCCGGAAATCTACTTCCATGGAAAAATGGGAAGACATAACATTTTTGCAAAAGAAGTATGTTGTCATACCCATCACCAAACCACCTGACCTTGTTTGGCTCTCTCTTGTGAAACAATGCCTTTGAACCTATGTGTTTATTAGAGGGTTATTTCAAATGCAGGACATACATTGTAAGCAGAAAATAATAATGCACAAGCTTACCCTTTATTCTGCACAAGTGGCATCATTTCTTCTAGAAAATGATTAAGGTCCACCTCAATCGTCTCCGACTCGTCTTCTTTTGTTAAAGATTCAAACAACATCTGCCGAGCGACTAGCATCTGTATTTTTCGTGGGCCTCCCTTTTCAATCTTTAGGACCGTGCTCACAAGCCTCCGCACCTTGTCAAGGGTTGCCCTCTTTGTGCCATGTTGAACACTGTGAGCATGCTCCCCAACATGGATCACCAAACGTGTCATTGTAGGATCCAGTGGCAACACATAATAGATCATGCATTTGCAAATGGCTGCACAAGTAGCAACATTTTGACAATAGTGACATGTTATCTTGGAGTTTCCCTCACTTGCAGGATAACCCATGCTCACGGTTCTATCCAAGTGACCATGGAAAAAAACATCATTGTATTTTCCCTCTGTTATGTAGTAAGGACAAGTGATCCTGAGACATTGAAGACTTCCAAGACAATAGCTCAAGCGCACAGTGCACTCAATTGCCATATTTGTTTGTGAGGGCCGCGACCACAGGTGACCATCATATTTTTGTTCCATACCCATCATTCGTTTCTTGCTATGTGTGGCTGGAAGCTCAAAAGCAATTGTGCCATTATACTCGATTGGGAGCTCATCCACCCTTCGTGGAGGTCCACAGAGCGCTAGTAATTTTTTCAATCTACCCGTTCTAGCTTTCTCCTCAATGAAGGCTGCAATGGAGTTATCATAGGAAGATAAGTCCTCGCTTTGGCTGCCCACACATAGGTCCTCCTCGACATTTGTGTCATCAACATCCTTCTTGTTATCTGAGGGTATGTCAAGACACACTGGAGTTGATTTGCTACAACCAGGAGTACAATCAATGTAGTTGTCAATCTCATCTTCTATTGACTCAATACTGTTAGAGATGCACACATAGTCATTTGAGTGCATGATAGAGTAGGTGGCTGATAATGTACTATCAATCAGATAGTGTGCATGCCCTTGACGATCCCACCTTGGAGACACAGTGACGTTGTTTGCTCCACCATCATTCTCTATGATGGCTTGCAACCCTTGGAATTTTTGTGTTGGAGGCAATATATTCTGTAGGTAGTATACTCACTCAAAAGAATCTCTCCATTTCTTAATGAAACCCTGTGCTCTAAGCAATCACTGGCTAGTCTCCATGTCAAAATAGCAAAACTCGACATGTTGTGCCCTCTGGTGGGTTAGTATTTGATGAAGAGAAGAAAACTCTGAATATAGCTCACAGTGTGTATTTGATGAAGAGAAGGCAACAGTTCACCGTCGGATGACTGTGTAGAGAAAAAAGGGAGGCATGGAGGAAGTTACAAGAGGGTTAGAATAACCTCGAAGCTATAGCAACCGTCACTACAAGCAGAGATGACTAAATAATGAATATGCAAACTCATCAAAATTTAAAAGCCACAGTCATTCATCAACATTTAAGAGTAATAACAAATAAGCATAATCATCAGAAATCAAAAGAAAAATTTACGACTCAACCACCCACCATCCTTCACCTTTATGCACTCATAATTAAGAGCTCTCGCCCCATGATTTTGTCAAAATAATGTTGTAAATTAGATTAAATTAATATTTTTAAAATTTATTTATTTTGTATTAATTATTTAATTATTTAACGGCTAACTAGTTACCTAATTACGTAATTACCTAATTACGTAATTACCTAATTATTTAATTATTTAACGGCTAACTTCTTTATTAGGGTTATTAAGTATGGCGAAACTCTCTTCCTCAACTCTCTCCTCTCTTTGCTCTCTCTCTCTCTCTCTTCTCTCCCTCTCTCTCTCCCTTCTTTCCCTTCTCTCTTTCTCCCTTCTCTTTCTCCCTTCTCTCTTTCTCCCTTCTCCCTTCTCTCCCTCTCTCCGTCTCTCTCTCTCGCGACACACACACAAGAACTCTCTTTCTCCCTTCTCTCTTTCTCCCTTCTCCCTTCTCTCCCTCTCTTCGTCTCTCTCTCTCACGACACACAACTCCTGCCCCACAGCTCTCGCGACACACAACTCCTGCGTGTGCAACTCCAAGCGGCTTCGTGCAGCTGCGCATGCAGCTCCAAGTGGCTTCGTGCAGCTCCAAGCGGCTTCATGCAGCTTCGTGCAGCCTCCAAGGTAAGAGATTGAATCCCCCAATCGTCCGCGTCCGCGCAGACGATGGGTGGGCTTATGCTCGCATCCCCGCAACCATTGAGTTCGTGCCTCCAAGGTAAGAGATTGAAGCCCCCCAATCGTCCGCGTCCACGCGGACGATGGGTGGGCTTATGCACAAGCGTGTGGCTTCGTCCCGTGGCTTCGTCCCATATGCACAAGCCCCCCAATCGTGCGCGTCCGCGCGGACGATGGGTGGGCTTAAAGAGGTTGATTGTGTTATTAATTTTAAAGAGATTGATTGTGTTGTTAATCTTTAACCTTAAAGAGATTGATTGTGTTGCTAATCTTAAAGAGATTGATTGTGCTGTTAATCTTAAAGAGGTTGATTGTGTATCTATTTGCAAGTGTGTAGAGAAAGTTATGGCACCTAAAAGAGTGCTTAGAAAGAGAAAGAAATGTGTGTCACCTAATAGTAGCCGTGAAGTCTGTATGAAGCTACGTTCAGGATGTGTTCCTGGGCAGATCTTAGAGCAAGAAGCATCATCGCGTTTGAGATCAGTGGACACTCCTTCAACAAAGAAAGGATGTGGTCCAAAAAGATGTGTCTACATTGATGACGAAGCACAAGTGGATGGGGACTCCAATACAATTGACGGGGTTGTGGAGCACACAGGTAGTCACATATGTGTCCATTTCATTTACATATGACTCTTTGTTCAGTGTTATGTATTATATATGATTGGTTTAATGCTACTGTTTTTTATTGTTACTTATTAATATCTGCTCCTACAGAGACTAATGTGCAGCATGATAGTCTAGATGACAAAGAAGAGGTGAGTGGTGATAGTGATCAAGGGGAGAATGATGATGAAAAAGAAAAGAAGCACTCAAGGAACTTAGGCAAGCAAGTCTCTCTAGGACTGATGAAGGATGTGCTGAGTCAATTTTATATAAAAAAGAGGACGCTGCCTCCTCTTGTGCCTCTTTGCAGATTAGTGGCTCATGAGGCAGTCAGATTTGCTACGGATGCCCAATGGTTGATTCCTTCCTTTGATTCCACTGGTTATCTTGAGACTATGGGACACTTCCTTGTGTCAGTTGAAGGTCCGAGGGGGGAGACCATGTCTGTGACAGCCAGCAATCTAGATGAACGGGGTCCAATATGGCGTCAAAGAAATGAGGATTTTGAGAGGGCTCTTGGAAGAGAGTGGCAAGACATTAAGGGTAAAAAGTTCTTGGTTTGGGATGGAAACCACAGGCTTAAAACGTGGTGGAAATGCATCAAAGAAAGTAAGTTGTCCACTATACGTGCAAGTATTGAATGTTTGTATCCCATTCTTATGCTTGTTGGTTTTCAATTACAGAGTACTCCGACTGTGCTCACTACGGTACGATTAAACCCTTTTTCGGGGTGCATTAAAGCCAAGTCCCTTAAAATTCACCTTACTCTAGGAGGAGAAAACCCTTAATCCCCGTGCCTAAAACCATAAGTCCCGGTGTTTGACCCCGTGTTTTACCCTCATATGTTCTTTTTTTGTACACTCCTAAGCCCTTTCTAAACCCCATACACACCTTTTTCCCCAACTATAAACCCTTGAGTTATTTTTCAATTTTTCCTTTGGGTTTGAAAAACTCCCAAATCCTTCCATTCCATTGCCAAAGATATCCCAAGGGCTTTCATAGATGTTTGTGAAGCCACGCTCACACATAATCTTTCCACCGTGATTATATCCTATAGATCCTTTATCCCTTAATCTTACAAACCTTTTTCTCTCCGAAGAAGCTAGGATTTTAGAGGTCTTATTATCCCTTCCAGTGGTCAACTTTTTGATCGACTTCTTGCCTCAAAAGAGAGACAGTGGAAATCCGGAAGAAAGAGTAAAAGCTACCTTCACGATCGAACTGCGATGCCGCTGTCGAAGGGTTTGTGAAAGCAATGTCGCAACCACAGAGGTTATTGGTCCAAGATAGAAGATCAATCAAACAAGATCAAGATTCAATTTGTGAATGCAATGTCAGAAAATAACCCTATAATCAATTTGTTCAAGCCTTTAGTCTCTTGAATGTGGCAAACAGACTTGTTAGCCTAGTTCTTCGGAAAGGAAAAAGCTTGATAAGTCATAGAGAACTTCCAAAATGTCTTCACGAGTCATTTTCCCCTCTCCATCTGCATCATAGACTTTAAACAAATGGACTTCACTTTCTTTTCGAAGGTTTGCTTTAACACTGAAAAACTGAGAGAAGGGTAAAATCTTCCATAGAGGAAGACAATTTCCTGCTATGAAACTGTTATAAGAGTCTACAATGTTCTTGAACATCCTCAATGTCATATTGTGTGAGCATAGAGGAAGCATTTCCATCAATTCTATCTATATATGTTCAGCTTTCAATCAGAGTCAAGTTAGTCTTCCAGATTTTTCCTGCACACAGTTTGCTTTCCAGCAAGCATGGTTAAATCAATCTTCTCAAAGAACTTCTCAATTCTTGTTTGAAGCATCACTACACACTCTCCTTCACTTGTATCCCATATGTCTTGCAGATTATTTATGCCTTGACACCACTTGTAAACTAGCAAAGGTGGAAGCTCAGAATCGGCAGGTTTGATCTGTTTGCCTCTCTTCTAATCAACAAGCGCAGGACAGAACAAAGCCTTGTTATTGTATCATGAATCACACAGGGTGACCATCATGGATAGATCAAGATACCACGCTCTCGAGTCTCCTCTTAAATCAATTAAACTAAATGCACTGGTTAGAAGTCACAAAGTAAAGTGCGCTCCACTGCGTGCACAAGCTTCTATGACATTGAAGAGTTTCATCTTTTACAAACAAAGATTAAGAATTGACTGCCAGGTAGGGTGGTCCAGTATTATCAGTCTTTTTACATGTTTTGTTATCTCTGGAGCTTTCTGAATGTCAACGGCATCTCTGGTTTAGCTATCAGAGTAAATATGTAGCTGCATTGGCTGCATCCAGGTTGTAATTATTCCAGCAAGCCACCAGATTCCAGAAGTTTTCAAGCTAGGTGGTAGTGATGTATCAGAGAGTAGTCAACAAGCTGGCACAGTTTACATCTCTTTGAGCAGAAAACACTTCTGGATTATACATCATAATAGATATACATCACCCATAAAGACTACCCAGATTGCCATCACTTCGAAAAGAAGCCTGTATTAGAATTAGGCTTATTCGGGCAATCAAGAGCACGGTGTCCTGACTGCCCACACCGGAGACATTGACCAGCAAAATACCTGTTTCCAGAGCCACTGCTTGATGATGAAGGAAACCCAGTTGAGCTAGAACTGGAACCAGAGTTGCCAAAGCCCCAAGAATTTGAGCCAGAACTACCAGATCCCCAAGAGCGGGATCCAGAACTTCCAGATGACCTACTAGGCCAATCACCCCCCTCCAAAGGCAGAGGAAGACCTGTAATTTGAGCCACCACCACCATAGCCAGAGGAGTAGGAACTGCGATTGTATCCACCACCTCCAAAAGCCCCACCAGACCTCTAAGAGCACCTCTGCACATTTGACCTCTCCATAACCACAAGCAAAGTGTAAAGCAGTCCGTCCCTCAGAATCCTTCTCCAGACCGGTTTTTTAGACAAGGCTTGCACACTTGTGATCCTGCGCACTGTTGGGATCGCCATGTCCACCCTTCCAATCGACTGCTTCTACCACCGTTGCTCGAGTACCTGTCCTCTCCGGCCATAATCCTCTCCTCCCACCTTCTGATTCCCCTGTTTTCTTTTTACTCGTTCCTCTCTTTTTTTTTATAAATTCAGTCATGATTCGATGTCTTTTTCCCTCCTTCCTTTAGCTCTTCTAAAAAAAACCCTCCTTTGCCCACAATAGCTCACATGTCATTATTTTTGGTTCAAATTCGAAAATCACCTATTTTTCACATTCAAGGATCAGCATTAAACCATAACTCATCAGTTCTTCACCTTCAATGGTCCGCATCTCATCTGTTCTTCAAATTCAATGATAAGCCTTAACTTCTTCCTTCTCCTCCGATGCGTGTGTAATCACATATGCACGCACCTGTGTGTGCTCATGGCCATGGCCACCGTGCTCCCATGAATGCCACAAACCGAGAAGGACAGGGCCATCCTCTTTCGCTCTGTAGAAAACCCAAAACCACATGATGAAGCAGCCTCAGTCATTAAGCTTAAACCGTGAATCCGTCCAACAGTCAATGGCTCCTCTTTTTGCTGAGTCTACGAGCAATAGTGCTGATGGATTTTGGCAAGCAATGATTCCAAACCTTTTTGCAGCAACATGTATCAACATAGGCTGAAAGCATCTCATCATGCTCACTCATGCGCAGAAAATAAATGTAAACACAACAACTGAGTATATACAAAGTATCAAATCACACACACAATTTTTGGGTGGTTTTCACACCTCGAATGCGCAGCAATACGACATCCACCCCCTCTAATCCTGCGCATCCTCCGGATGGGCCAACTACCCATGATCATTATCATCAAGTTCCACAAACAAATCAATCTCTTCGTTATGCATTTCCGGTAGATCAACAAGATATCCAGCCATATCATCTGTCTCTTCCATTGGAGTTTCTTGTCGTTGCTCTTCTCTCGAAAATTCTTCCAATGCATAATCCTCATCATCTCTTTTCTTGAAAATCTTGATTCTTTTTCCAGCAATAGGTACTCTAAGCACTGTTCCATCCAATTCTGTCAACTCATATGTTGCATTATCAAAGACATGTCTGACTATGTATGGCCCAAACCATCTTTTCACCATCTTCCAAAAAAATCTGCAATAACTTCCTCATTTTCCGCATGGTTCTAGTGTGGCTCTCATCCCAAAATAGTTTCTGCCCCTTTCGAAACAGCTGATAAAAACAATCTGCTATGTGTGCAAAATGGGGTGTCCAAGTCATGTAAAACACACAAGCTCCAATGAATCTCTGTATCTCTGAAGTGGTAGAACAATACTCCATAATCTTGCCTATAAAATCCACTTTCTTATCCACAGTTTTGTATTTCGCGTCAACCCTGGCTTCATTATGCTCTTCTGCATTACATAAACCTTGCTGTAAATCAGCAATTCTGCACTCCAATGGCTGAATATTCTCAGCCCTCTGCTCTATGGACTGCATAGAAACAGCCCCAAACTCTGAATGCTGAAATATTTCAGCAGTAAACTCTGTTGGCTGAAAATTTTCAGCCCTCTGTCTCTCTGAAAGCTGATCATAACCAGCTAGAAACTCTGTTTGCTGAATTTCTTCAGCACTCAATACTCTTTGCTGAGTTACCTCAGCCTCTAACTCAATCTGTGACATAAAATCTGCAATTTCATGAAACATGTCCAGGGACTGCACTAATACATTACCATGACAATTCAGCATATCAGTTTTCAGCATATCTCCCATCTCTGTCATCGTATCTGCACAAATCACACTGTCATACATACCATCTATGTGCTCATCATCCTCCAAAATTCCTGCATTTTTCAAATTTTTCTCCTTCCTGCATATATACTGCCTGGCAGCTCTAGGCAACCTAGAAGTCTTCTGATAGCTCATTGAACTGTTTGCTGAAATCCCAACATAACCGGAGGAGAAAACACTGCTGCCAGGAGGCGAGAACTCCAATCTCCTCTCCTCTGTACCACCGTCGTCTCGCGAAACGGCGGTACCTAATGAAAACCCGAATCCCTCACAGTGGGTAAGGGTGCATCTCTGAGAGTATCCCTGTTTCTAACATGGTTCACACATACAGTCATAAACTGAACTGCTCTCATACCATCTTTACTGCGAATCCGTGCATAAGCAGATCCATCATCCATGACCTTTGTCTCCATGCGCATCTCTGTAATGAATGGCTGTCCAAGAATTATGGGATAAGAGCATGAATCCTGCACAAAGAAATGAAAATCCTCCTCTACATCACCAATAGAAACCCTGACACTAGGGCAAGCAGCATATAAATCACCTGCAGTGTTATTGGCGGCTCTCATACGCCACCCATGCTCTACATCCATAGGCCATCTGTTACTCTCATAAACTCCACGAACAATGAGATTAATCTCTGAACCATGATCAACCAATGCAACATAAGGCACCTGTTTTTCTCCAACCTTTACCATCGTCTCTGTAGTTGCCCTAGCCCAATGGCTCCGCGAAAAGTGACTACGCGGTATCAAAACAGGCTCATCAATTTCAGCATAATGCATAGGCTGAACCCTCTTCTCTACCTGCGGCAAAACAGAAGCATTGTCAACCATAACCTCATCATCATCCTCATCCAACTCTCCAATCAAAACTCCCTGTGTATCAGTGGTAGCCAATGCATGTCTTTTCCTCTTCAGGACCTCCTGAAACTCTCTTTTTGAGATGCCCAAAATCTCGGAAATAGTGAAAGTCACCTCACTGCCAAGTATCTTATCATTAAAGATTTTCTTCATGTTTGTAGATGTCTCAATATCGGACATCAATCTGAAACCTGGCTGCTTTCTCTCTCTAGGCTCTTGCCTCTTTTCTCTCTTTTGAGCATCCTCCATCTGTCGATCTGGCCCTGATCGTGAAGACGGTCCTGCAGTAGGTGGAGTAACAAACTCACCCCCTCTAGTCTTCTTAGCTGCACTTGGATTGTCTTCATCCCTCTTACGCTTCTCCTCAACAAATACATCTGCACCATGAGATTTAGCCAAATAAGCATAAATAGAATACCTGTCAACAGGCGAGTCCCATCCTGTCTCTGATTTGATGCTAGAGCCTGCGCTAGTCAAAACAGTTTGCTGAATTTTCCCCTTGTTTGTAGTCTCCATAGCATAAGTCCATAGTGCGGACTGAGTCTCCGATCCCTTCTCAATCTGTACTCCATATGCAGAAGCATCACCTCTAGCTGCCACATAAGAAGTACGTGCAGCCATGTCCTCCACTAACTTCTTCATTCCACCTTTACCAAAGTTGGTAGCAAGTGGAGCTCCTGTCTCAGTCAACCAAATCTTACCATCTTGCCCCCAATATACCAAATTCTGCCTCCTTGCATCCTGGAAAGAGTCACAATCCCTGCAATGCTGATGCTCCGTACTATCACACCAAATACATCTCCAATCTCTCCTAGGTGCACTAGGAGCACTCCTAGGTGCAATAGGAGCACTAGAAGAAGTAGCAGGCGCAGTCGAAGCAAACTGCTCCTTCAACTTACCCACCAACTCCGCTTTGACTGACTCAAGTGTCAAATCTGTGATTCCTTTGATTATGTCATCAAGAGAAGTAGGCACCGATGGAGCGGATGGTTTTGGAGCAGAAGGTGTAGGCATCAGTCGTGGAACAGGAGGAATAGGTGGAGTAGAAACAGTAGACACTGGCATAGGCCAAGAAACTGGCTGAGGAGGAGAAGAAATAACAGGGATAGAAGTAGGCATAGGAGCAGATGATGGTGTAGATGTCATGGAACCATTCTGTAGGCGAGTCTTCCATATCCTCCTCTTGGTCAAAGTCGAGACTGCATCCTGAGCATCCTGCCAATCAGTTTTAAGACCCATAGGCTTCGTGCGATCTTCAAGAAGCTCACCCAATTCTTCTTGAAGAGCAGGATCTGCAGCTTGCAAGAAAAGTTCAACTTTTTCAACATCTAATGCTCTTTGTTCAATGGCATCAAGCTGACTATACCTTTCTTCAAATTCTCGAATCAACTCCGAAGCAGCAAGACCCTTGTTTGGCATGTAGACCCACTCTCGGAATGACCGTCGAGTAGCCATACCAAAGTCCTCAAGGAAATATTCTTCTTTAAGAGCCTTCTTAAAATCTTGCCAATGTGTATTTTGAATAAATAAATCAGTCACCTTTGTCCTCAAAGCAGGTATGACAAGACGAAGGAAGTACTTACTCATAAGTCCAGCAGGAACTCCAAAAAATCCCATCTTGATTCCATATGTCTTCAAATATGCTGAAACATTACGCCCGTCAAACAGCTTCTTCTCACTCTCAACTGCTTCAATAGCCTTAGTCGCGCTGTTTGCATTCTCCTGCTCCGAATAGAGTTGCCTTTGCTGAGACAACTGTTGTTGATGCAATTGTTGTTGCTGCTGCATATACATTTGTGTTTGCTGATTTTAGAGCTGCATATACATGGACATATTCTGCAAAATCTGTTTTAGATCCTCCGTTGAAGTACTTGACGCAGCAGTCATTGATGGAGCTGAAGTAGAGGCAGCTGGAGTTGTAGAGGAAGCTGAAATAGAGGCTGAAGTGTCTCCCATCCTGAAATTTCTGCGACGCTTTCACGTCGGGTTCACCAAAGATGTCGAAGGGTTTGTGAAAGCAATGTCGCAACCACAGAGGTTATTGGTCCAAGATAGAAGATCAATCAAACAAGATCAAGATTCAATTTGTGAATGCAATGTCAGAAAATAACCCTATAATCAATTTGTTCAAGCCTTTAGTCGCTTGAATGTGGCAAACAGACTTGTTAGCCTAGTTCTTCGGAAAGGAAAAAGCTTGATAAGTCATAGAGAACTTCCAAAATGTCTTCACGAGTCATTTTCCCCTCTCCATCTGCATCATAGACTTTAAACAAATGGACTTCACTTTCTTTTCGAAGGTTTGCTTTAACACTGAAAAACTGAGAGAAGGGTAAAATCTTCCATAGAGGAAGACAATTTCCTGCTATGAAACTGTTATAAGAGTCTACAGTGTTCTTGAACATCCTCAATGTCATATTGTGTGAGCATAGAGGAAGCATTTCCATCAATTCTATCTATATATGTTCAGCTTTCAATCAGAGTCAAGTTAGTCTTCCATATTTTTCCTGCACACAGTTTGCTTTCCAGCAAGCATGGTTAAATCAATCTTCTCAAAGAACTTCTCAATTCTTGTTTGAAGCATCACTACACACTCTCCTTCACTTGTATCCCATATGTCTTGCAGATTATTTATGCCTTGACACCACTTGTAAACTAGCAAAGGTGGAAGCTCAGAATCGGCAGGTTTGATCTGTTTGCCTCTCTTCTAATCAACAAGCGCAGGACAGAACAAAGCCTTGTTATTGTATCATGAATCACACAGGGTGACCATCATGGATAGATCAAGATACCACGCTCTCGAGTCTCCTCTTAAATCAATTAAACTAAATGCACTGGTTAGAAGTCACAAAGTAAAGTGCGCTCCACTGCGTGCACAAGCTTCTATGACATTGAAGAGTTTCATCTTTTACAAACAAAGATTAAGAATTGACTGCCAGGTAGGGTGGTCCAGTATTATCAGTCTTTTTACATGTTTTGTTATCTCTGGAGCTTTCTGAATGTCAACGGCATCTCTGGTTTAGCTATCAGAGTAAATATGTAGCTGCATTGGCTGCATCCAGGTTGTAATTATTCCAGCAAGCCACCAGATTCCAGAAGTTTTCAAGCTAGGTGGTAGTGATGTATCAGAGAGTAGTCAACAAGCTGGCACAGTTTACATCTCTTTGAGCAGAAAACACTTCTGGATTATACATCATAATAGATATACATCACCCATAAAGACTACCCAGATTGCCATCACTTCGAAAAGAAGCCTGTATTAGAATTAGGCTTATTCGGGCAATCAAGAGCACGGTGTCCTGACTGCCCACACCGGAGACATTGACCAGCAAAATACCTGTTTCCAGAGCCACTGCTTGATGATGAAGGAAACCCAGTTGAGCTAGAACTGGAACCAGAGTTGCCAAAGCCCCAAGAATTTGAGCCAGAACTACCAGATCCCCAAGAGCTGGATCCAGAACTTCCAGATGACCTACTAGGCCAATCACCCCCCTCCAAAGGCAGAGGAAGACCTGTAATTTGAGCCACCACCACCATAGCCAGAGGAGTAGGAACTGCGATTGTATCCACCACCTCCAAAAGCCCCACCAGACCTCTAAGAGCACCTCTGCACATTTGACCTCTCCATAACCACAAGCAAAGTGTAAAGCAGTCCGTCCCTCAGAATCCTTCTCCAGACCGGTTTTTTAGACAAGGCTTGCACACTTGTGATCCTGCGCACTGTTGGGATCGCCATGTCCACCCTTCCAATCGACTGCTTCTACCACCGTTGCTCGAGTACCTGTCCTCTCCGGCCATAATCCTCTCCTCCCACCTTCTGATTCCCCTGTTTTCTTTTTACTCGTTCCTCTCTTTTTTTTTTTTAAATTCAGTCATGATTCGATGTCTTTTTCCCTCCTTCCTTTAGCTCTTCTAAAAAAAACCCTCCTTTGCCCACAATAGCTCACATGTCATTATTTTTGGTTCAAATTCAAAAATCACCTATTTTTCACATTCAAGGATCAGCATTAAACCATAACTCATCAGTTCTTCACCTTCAATGGTCCGCATCTCATCTGTTCTTCAAATTCAATGATAAGCCTTAACTTCTTCCTTCTCCTCCGATGCGTGTGTAATCACATATGCACGCACCTGTGTGTGCTCATGGCCATGGCCACCGTGCTCCCATGGATGCCACAAACCCAGAAGGACAGGGCCATCCTCTTTCGCTCTGTAGAAAACCCAAAACCACATGATGAAGCAGCCTCAGTCATTAAGCTTAAACCGTGAATCCGTCCAACAGTCAATGGCTCCTCTTTTTGCTGAGTCTACGAGCAATAGTGCTGATGGATTTTGGCAAGCAATGATTCCAAACCTTTTTGCAGCAACATGTATCAACATAGGCTGAAAGCATCTCATCATGCTCACTCATGCGCAGAAAATAAATGTAAACACAACAACTGAGTATATACAAAGTATCAAATCACACACACAATTTTTGGGTGGTTTTCACACCTCGAATGCGCAGCAATACGACACCGCCTAAGAAAGTCCAAGGAGTAGCTGTGGGAGGATCATCTCTTGGTATCCATGTGGATATCTCACCGCAAAACCAGGTTTTTCCTTCTTGTTTTTTTTCGATTTTAAGACAATCAGGCAAAGAGAAATTGTTAGGGATAGGATATATTTTTCCGAGTTATTTACAATGAAGGAGTTCAGTTTAATTGAACAAATGATAATGTATAGAACGTAGTTTCATTAGAATAGCATCATGCATTTATAATGAATTACGAACGAGATTATCTACTTACTATAGTAGTATATTTCAATTTAAATTCCTGAAGGTATAAAAGCTGCATCTTGCACCATTAACCCTATTCTTTTTGCAACAAGTCATGATGAAATTCATGAAAGGTTTTTTTTTTACGTTGTTCAAATTACTAGGAAATTATCATTGCTAATTGCATATCTTGGCAAGGAAAAGAATGTTAATTGGCATAAGTTTCGTTTGCAAGAAAAAATGAAGATTAAATTGAATTTACCTACCACAAAGTAATAAAATTTAGGACTGAAAAATCAATTGTCACAAGGATAACAAATCGTGCCGAGGTGATCAATATTTCCTTCCAAAAGATAGCCAAATCAATCTAAATTTAGAAATACTATGCCGCAAAATATGCATTGGGAATGATTTAAAGACCAAAGAAACGCTTATACCTTAAGCACTTGACTACCTTCCCTGATTGTAGGGTCAATTAATTTCGTAAAGGTAAATGAACTAGAGTTGTCCCTAAGGTTCTTAAAAAGAGACCCTAGGTCCGCGGCTTAAAGAATCTAAAATGGATTATTTCATCGCAGGACTTGCGCAGCAAGTACAAAGTCATTTAGTCTTGTGATTTATTCACAAGGAGAAAGGGTAAACCCCCTCAACAAGGATGGCAGATCCTTACGTAAGTTATCTTGCAAAAGGACGTATTCTTGGATATCCTTCTAAATAAGGAAAGTTATAAACCAAAAACTAAAGTATCGAATGAAATTTAGGGTTGACCAAGTTGGGTTAATAAGGTACGCACTAAACTGGAATATAAAGGATCTCGCCAAGTTGCAAGACACCTTGGAACGAGTGCTGATACACTCAAAAGGAAAGAATAATTCCTTAGCAGTTTGCCAAACAACACGGTCGATTAATGGAAATGTTTTTGCTTGCTAGAGATTTTAGAGCACTGTTTGAATTATGAATTACAAATTAAATGAATACCTATACTTCAGGTTAAAGGCCTGAAGGGAGAGGCAGTTTTAGTTACCCCCAACTGCATGCCTGACCCTAACCACTGACCCTAACCAAGGGGTTGTTGACTGCGCCGGGAACGTGGACCGAACCCGCCGCGAGAGGTCTCTCGGTTGAGCTACTTGGAACAGGATGACGCTTGGGTGCCGAGGGGGCTCTAGCCATAAATCCCTTGCCTTCCGGGTCCTGCCCAAGAGGCTAACGTGACTCGGGATTGGATGTCGAGGCCCGCATACTAGTCTATGGGCAGAAGCTTGGAATAGTGATCATTGTGGATTACTGGATAGCCTTCAGGCAGATTATGGACAAGCCTACGGGCGGAACTCCTTGTATTTCAAAGATAAAAATGATGATATGTTAATTAAAGAACTTGTTTGATATTGTTTTTTTCTATGTCACGTAATAAGATTTCGTGAAGGAACCAATGTTTAACGGATTAATTAAAGAAGCTGGTTGTTACATGTCAAACTAATGTGTTAGATAATTACATAACTAAGACAAACCGAGGAAAGTGCGGAGGATGGAACATAGGTCCATCCTGCGGTTGGGTGGTCTCGATTAGCCGGGAACTTTTCTCAAATAACAGCGGGATGATCGTCAAAGAAAACGAATAACGAAAGCGATGACCTAGAGTTATGTCTTAATCGATTTACGCTATTTTAGGGGAACAGAATGGGACTATGCCTTATGGCAGAGAGGTTGAGCTTTGCATCCCTCTTGTTTCCCATTCTCCTTGAACCAAGTGTAGCGGGAATCCGCTTCGGACCTGGTGCTTCTGCGTAAAGTAGTTCACTTGGATCCGACGCTAGTTACTGTTAGTTAATGACCAGTCAGGAAAACCCTAACTCCAGTCAATCCTAAGTGGGAATGGCCAGGATACTTCCGCTACGTGGCAGATGCGGAAAGACCTAGATCGCAAATCTCATAACATTCCATGGGTGTGTGGGCGGAGCTTTCTAGACATCCCTTCCGATGGACTGCTAAGACGTGTCCTGGATGATACGAAGAGGACACGTTACAATTGGTATCAGAGCCGACCAATAACAGAATTGCTTTTATAAAATCTCAATTAAATGAAGTAAAGAAATTGTTGCTGTCCAAACATTTCCTTACCTTCAAAGCTGTCTTGCAGAATTATGAAGCGTGGAACAAGTTTTTGGTATTTCAAGTCATGTTTATGACTGCAATGCATTCTCTGCTTTATAGACAAAGAATTGGGATGATGAACATCCTGGAGCAAATTTATAATCCATCACCTCTATACATAGAACGAAGATGGACGAGGTCTTCTGGAATCTAGTATATAGCCACCCACCGGTTTGCTTATCTACAGACCAACCTAAAAAGGATCAAGTGGTTGGAAGACTTGAAAGTCGTGAAGCTGTTCGTCTTTGTGGAAGCTCACGTAAATTCAACTTTACATGTCCAGGGTCGGAGGGTTGAGATGAACTCATATGTATATGAGGAAGTAACCCGTGTAATCCCAACCGACAAGATTAAAGTGTTGGGCCGCCATGAGAAGTATGGATTCCAACGGAAGGGGTATCCTGAACTTCCAATGACATATCGATTCCTAAAGATCCATGACCCAAAACCCTAATATTACTTAGTTCCTGCAGATATATGCAATACAACATTGTTCTCCCCAAACTAAATGTAACAACTGACTTATTATCACACGGAACGTTGTATTCAAAAGGGCTATGTCCATGTAAATACAAATAAAGACTTCTTTTTATCAATATCTGGCTGTGCATAAGAGTTGTTAAAAAGTTAAGTAGCTACATTGTTTACGAGATAGCTGAACTAAAAATGAAAGATAAGCTAACGTCGATTATCATATAATAACGTTAAGAAAACCTTTATTTAGGCACAACCCTAGGTACAAGTTCCAAATTCGCCTCCTACATCAAGTACTGCTGTGATCCAGGAGAAGAAGTTCCTCCTCAAGCAGATAAAGCCACCCGAGTTTGACGGGAGAGGCAGGTTTGTTCAGGCTGATGCTGAAATTTGGATTGAATCCGTGGAGGATTACTTCGAAGCAGCCAGTACTGCACTCGCCAATCAGGCTATGCTTGCCAAGTTAAAGCTCACCGGCGAAGCCAGACTTCGGTGGAAGCAATGGTGCAGGGATCAAGGGATTTCAGAGGGATCCGTGAACTGGGAGAAGCTGAAGAAAGCCGTGCAGGGAAGATACTTACCACCTGCATATCGCACGCAGAAAATGAACGAGTTCTACGAGCTAAAACAGCTAGGACTCACTCTTGACGCATACTACTCTAAATTCGTCTCACTTTTAAAGTATGCGCCATAGATGGACATGACGCAACAGGTGTCCAAATTTTGTGCGGGCTTAAATCCACCAGTAAATACCCGATTAAATACCCGTCTCGAATCTATGCGTCCATCAGATCTTCAGGATGCACTCATTCGAGCGGCGCCTATAATGCAGGAGGTGCAAGCTAGACCAAGGGGTAACAAAACTTGGTCTTATAATGACCCGAACAGAGGTGCATTCAGACCTCAAATGAAGAGAGTTCAAGGTCATAATCAGGGACAAAGAAAGAAAGCAAGGACAAATACATGAACAACTTTGTTCCTACTCAAAGTAATGGCCGAAACCTCCGTTGTTTCCACTACAACGAACCTGGTCACTTCAAGAGGCAATGTCCCAAGCTCAGCGGAGGACATCGCCAAATGCCTTTCCAAGGAGTAGGCCGCGGTCAAGGAGCCACCACCCGTGGAAGAGGAAGAACCGCCTGCATTGCCAATAGGCAAAGATGCGAAGAAGAAGATGAGGAAGATTCGACTATGGAAGCCGAATTCAAAAGAGCGACAGTCCATGCTGCTTTACACAAGAAAGGGTCGAATCGCCAGTTCTCAGTGATTCAGACACCGTCGGACTATCAAGGTAAAGGTTTCAAACCTTGATTGATTGTGGTAGTACACATTCCTTTATCTCACCAGCATGTGCAAAAAGATTAGGAATAGCCACAGTAGAAGCACCTACCCTGCTTGTGCAAATGGTCGTGAGGTAACTTGTACCAGGAAAACTGCTAAGGTGGAATTCTTTCTGGGAGGAAAGAAGACTTCAGTCAAATTCAGAGTCATGAATTTAGGAATCCATGAGTGTCTACTCGGAATGGATTGGCTTAAGCCCAACGACGCCCACATTCATTGTGGAAAGGGTCAAGTTTCTTTTCGAAACTCTGAAAGGGAATTTGTCACAACTGAAGGTGAGGTAGGAGTGCCAAGAATCCAATTGACCAAAGTATCTCGGATCATAAAAGGAGTCAGAAAAGGATTACCCGTTTACTTAATCAAACTCAACAAGTTAGATCAAAAGCAAGAGACTCATGAAGGACCTTCTTGGTTAAAGGGATACGCTGATGTATTCCATGAAGAATTGACTGAACTTCCGCCTCAAAGAGAAGTAAATCATGAGATTAGGTTAGTACCTGGAGCTACGCCAATTGCAAAGAGACCTTATAGAATGTCCATACCAGAAGCAATAGAGTTGAAGGAACAACTCAAGCAACTGTTAGATCAGGGCTACATCCGGCCTAGCAATTCACCGTGGGGAGCTCCAGTACTATTCCGAAAAAAGAAAGATGGGACACTTCGACTATGTATTGATTACCGAGGGTTGAACCAATCAACAGTCAAGAACAAGTATCCCATTCCTAGAATAGATGAGCTTCTTGATCGTCTTCAGGGTGCAAAGATCTTTTCCAAGATTGATCTCAGGTTAGGTTACTATCAGATAAGGATCAAGGAAGAAGATATCCCAAAGACGGCCTTCAATACAAGATATGGGCACTTTGAGTTCCTGGTTATGTCATTCGGGCTTACAAATGCACCTGCCACCTTCAATAGATTAATGCAGGATATCTTTAGACCATATCTTGATGATTTTGTACTTGTCTTCTTCGATGACACTTTGGTCTATTCTAAACAGGAAGAAGATCATGAATCGCAACTTCGGATTGTCCTTGAGACAATGAGGTCACATAAGCTGTATGCAAAAATGAAGAAGTGTGCATTCTTCAAGCGTCAGATTGAATATCTGGGATTCATAGTATCATTAGAAGGAATATCAGTAGACCCAGCCAAGGTCAGAGATGTGCTTGAATGGCCAATACCAGTATCCGTTAAAGAGATACGTAGCTTTCTTGGATTGACAGGATGATATAGGGTCTTCGTAAAAAACTATGCTTTGATTGCAGCACCTCTTACAGACTTACTAAAGAAGCAGACTTCCATTACATGGTCAACTTCCGAACAAAATAGCTTTGACAGATTGAAGCAAAGTTTGGTATCAGCGCCTATTCTAAAACTTCTTGACCTCAATAAGGAGTTCGAGGTAGTAATTGATGCTAGCATTCTTGCCTTGGGGTGTGTACTTATGCAGGAAGGTCATCCAGTAGCATACTCTTCAAGGAAATTGAAGAATCATGAAAATAATTATGCCACGCATGATCTGGAATTACTAGCTGTCATCCATGCTCTAAAGCTTTGGAGACACTACCTGTTGGGTAACAAGTTTACTCTAGTAATTGATCATAAGAGTCTCAAATGGATTTTTACCCAGAATGAGCTCAACATGAGGAAACGTCGATGGATTGAAGTGTTGGAGGAATATGATTTTGAAATCAAGTACCGACCAGAGAAGGAGAATGTAGTTGCCGATGCACTCAGTCGCAAGGCATTCCTAAATTCCCTAATCTTGCAGAATCCATCAACGGCCAGATCTTTGGCTACAAAAGTATCTATGCCAAACAACCCTATACTTGAACTAGCTAGAGAGGAAGCATGCCATGATTTGGCCTACCAAACAATGCTAAAGGAAATATCTACCAAGGAGCAGAATCAAAAGTTGCAAGCTAAGTATCAGGAATTTTCCATTGATAATGGACTTGTCTACTACAGAACAAGGCTGTGTATACCAGCAAGCCAGTCACTTAAGCAGAAGATAATATGGGAAGCTCATGATTCCCCTTTCGCAGGACATCCTGGCTAAGCTACCATTGGGAGAGACTTAAAGGTGACGTTCTCAAATATGTCAGTGAGTGTTTGTCTTGCCAACGTATCAAAACCAAACATGTCTTGATGCTAGGGAAACTGCAACCGTTTGACATCCCCCAAATGAAATGGGAATTCATCAGTATGGATTTTGTTGTAGGCTTACCCCAAGTCCACGGAGGATACAACTCCATCATGGTTGTGGTTGACATGCTTACCAAGGTTGCACACCTGATTCCAGTAAAGACAAACTATAAAGCCTCCGACATTGCAAGATTGTTTATCAAGGAGATATTCAAGCTACATGGTTTACCTAGAAGAATCATTAGTGACCGAGATTCTCTCTTCATATCACACTTCTGGAGAGCTATCTTTGAAGCTATTGGGACTCAACTCTGTTTTAGCACTGCCTACCATCCCCAAACGTATGGCCAAACAGAGCGAGTAAATCAAGTCATCGAGGATATGCTTAGGGCATACTGCTGTCGAGAGCCGAAAAGGTGGATTCTATACTTGCTTTTGGTAGAGTTTGCCTACAATGCTTCTTACCAACAAAGCATTCAGATGACCCCTTTCCAAGCATTGTATGGTCATGATTGTCAAAGTCCCCTAAACTTTTCTGATCCAACCCTAGGGGTTGAAGCATCAAGACAGATGTTGGAAGACATGGATGATCAAATAAAGTCAATAAGACAAGACATACAAGCGGCCAAGGATAGACAAAAGGCATACGCAGATTTGAAACATCAAGAAAGAGTCTTCGAAAGAGGAGACATGGTCTTCATTCGTGTACGCCCTAAAAAGAGTTCTCTATCCCTAGGAGAGTGCAAGAAGCTAAGTCCAAGGTATTGTGGGCTGTACAAAATCCTCAAATGCCTAGAACCCAATGCTTATAGATTGCAACTCCCTGAGAACCTAAAGGTTCACAATGTATTCCATATCAGCCTATTGAAAAAATATGTACCCAACCCTAACCATGTACTTGATGACCAACAAATTGTAATGCCTAGTCAAGGAGTCCTTGAACTAAGGCCGGATAGGATCTTAGATGTTAGGGAGAGAAAGTTAAGATCTAGAACCTTGAGAGAATGCCTCGTCCAGTGGAAAGATTATTCCGAAGAGGATGCCACCTGGGTAGATGAAGGCACTCTCAACCATCAATATCCCCAGATTATCTCGATATGAGGACATCTCGATTCTTTTAAGAGGGAGAGAATGTAATATATTAAATATATAAAAATGAAAAAAATTTTACCTTCATGGCGGCGTGTCGAGCGGGAGCGTTAGAGGAGGAATGGAGGAGCTAGCAAGCTCCTCACTGGAGCTTGCTTGGCTCGCTCGCCATGCATACTGACAGGTAAGGGGGGGAGGATTCCCTTCCCTCCCCCTATATAAATGAGGGTAAGAGTCGAGGAGGGAGGCGGCCGTTGTACGCTACCGCGGCTGGAGAAACAAGCCAAGTCTCTGCTATCGCTGCCATTGACCAAGAGGGAGGAGGGATTGATGAGGAGGATCTGCCGCTGAAAAAAAAAAGTGGAGGGAGAAGCCATTAGCGTTGCCGAAGAGCTGCTGCTGCAGTCCGCCTTGGCTGCCATCACATCATTCGCTGCTGTGTAGTCCCCACCCTGCCACGTGATAAGGAAGTGGAAGCTTCCTAAGGGGGGCTAATCAAGCCCCCATTCACCCCCTCATATCCCTTCCTGTGAATTTTCATTCCCCCTCCCCCGGGTTTTTAAACCCCCAAGCCCCCTTTCCCATGGTGCATTAACCCCTTTTCCGGGGTAGGCTTAAGCCTTTTCCGAGGTACGATTAACCCTTTTTCGGGGTGCATTAAAGCCAAGTCCCTTAAAATTCACCTTACTCTAGGAGGAGAAAACCCTTAATCCCCGTACCTAAAACCATAAGTCCCGTCTTGTGTTTCACCCCGTGTTTTACCCTCATATGTTCTTTTTTTGTACACTCCTAAGCCCTTTCTAAACCCCGTACACACCTTTTTCCCCAACTATAAACCCTTGAGTTATTTTTCAAATTTTCCTTTGGTTTGAAAAACTCCCAAATCCTTCCATTCCATTGCCAAAGATATCCCAAGGGCTTTCATAGATGTTTGTGAAGCCACGCTCACACATAATCTTTCCACCGTGATTATATCCTATAGATCCTTTATCCCTTAAGCTTACAAACCTTTTTCTCTCCGAAGAAGCTAGGATTTTAGAGGTCTTATTATCCCTTCCGGTGGTCAACTTTTTGATCGACTTCTTGCCTCGAAAGAGCGACGGTGGAAATCCGGAAGAAAGAGTAAAAGCTGCCTTCACGATCGAACTGCGATGCCGCCTAAGAAAGTCCAAGGAGTAGTTGCAGGAGGATCATCTCTTGGTATCCATGTGGATATCTCACCGCAAAACCAGGTTTTTCCTTCTTGTTTTTTTTCGATTTTAAGTCAATCAGGCAAAGAGAAATTGTTAGGGATAGGATATATTTTTCCGAGTTATTTACAATGAAGGAGTTCAGTTTAATTGAACAAATGATAATGTATAGAACGTAGTTTCATTAGAATAGCATCATGCATTTATAACGAATTACGAACGAGATTATCTACTTACTATAGTAGTATATTTCAATTTAAATTCCTGAAGGTATAAAAGCTGCATCTTGCACCATTAACCCTATTCTTTTTGCAACAAGTCATGATGAAATTCATGAAAGGTTTTTTTTTACGTTGTTCAAATTACTAGAAAATTATCATTGCTAATTGCATATCTTGGCAAGGAAAAGAATGTTAATTGGCATAAGTTTCGTTTGCAAGGAAAAAGGAAGATTAAATTGAATTTACCTACCACAAAGCAATAAAATTTAGGACTGAAAAATCAATTGTCACAAGGATAACAAATCGTGCCGAGGTGATCAATATTTCCTTCCAAAAGATAGCCAAATCAATCTAAATTTAGAAATACCATGCCGCAAAATATGCGTTGGGAATGATTTAAAGACCAAAGAAACGTTTATACCTTAAGCACTTGACTACCTTCCCTGATTGTAGGGTCAATTAATTTCGTAAAGGTAAATGAACTAGAGTTGTCCCTAAGGTTCTTAAAAAGAGACCCTAGGTCCGTGGCTTAAAGAATCTAAAAGGGATTATTTCATCGCAGGACTTGCGCAGCAAGTACAAAGTCATTTAGTCTTGTGATTTATTCACAAGGAGAAAGGGTAAACACCCTCAACAAGGATGGCAGATCCTTACGCAAGAAGTTATCTTGCAAAATGACGTATTCTTGGATATCCTTCTAAATAAGGAAAGTTATAAACCAGAAACTAAAGTATCTAATGAACTTTAGGGTTGACCAAGTTGGGTTAATAAGGTACGCACTAAACCGGAATATAAAGGATCTCGCCAAGTTGCAAAACACCTTGGAATGAGTGCTGATACACTCAAAAGGAAAGAATAATTCCTTAGCAGTTTGCCAAACAACACGGTCGATTAATGGAAATATTTTTTCTTGCTAGAGATTTTAGAGCACTGTTTGAATTATGAATTACAAATTAATTGAATACCTATACTTCAGGTTAAAGGCCTGAAGGGAGAGGCAGTTTCAGTTACCCCCGACTGCCTACCTGACCCTAACCAAGGGGGTTGTTGACCGCACCGGGAACGTGGACCGAACCCGCCACGAGAGGTCTCTCCGTTGAGCTCTACTTGGAACAGGAGGATGCTTGGGTGCCAGGGGGGGCTCTGGCCACCATAAATCCCTCGCCTTCCGAGTCCTGCACAAGAGGCTAACGTGACTTGGGATTGGATCTCGAGGCCCGCATACTAGTCTACGAGCAGAAGCTTGGAATAGTGATCATTGTGGATTACTGGATAGCCTTCGGGCAGATTATGGACAAGCCTACGGGCGGAACTCCTTGTATTTCAAAGATAAAAATGATGATATGTTAATTAAAGAACTTGTTTGATATTGTTTTTTTCTATGTCACGTAATAAGATTTCGTGAAGGAACCAGTGTTTAACGGATTAATTAAAGAAGCTGGTTGTTACATATCAAACTAATGTGTTAGATAATTACATAACTAAAACAAACCGAGGAAAGTGCGGAGGATGGACCATAGGTCCGTCCAGCGGTTGGGTGGTCCCGGTTAGCCGGGAACTTTTCTCAAAGAACAGTGGGATGATCGTCAAAGAAAATGAATAACGAAAGCGATGACCTAGAGTTATGTCTTAACCGATTTACGCTGTTTTAGGGGAATGGAATGGGACTATGCCTTATGGCAGAGAGGTTGAGATTTGCATCCCTCTCATTTCCCATTCTCCTTGAACCAAGTGCAGCGGGAATCCGCTTCGGACCTGGTGTTTCTGTGTAAAGTAGTTCGCTTGGATCCGACGCTAGTTGATGTTAGTTAATGACTAGTCAGGAAAATCCTAACTCCCGGTCGATCCTAAGTGGGAACGGCCAGGATACTTTCGCTACGTGGCAAACGCGGAAAGACCTAGATCGCAAATCCCGTAACATTCCATGGGTGTGTGGGCGGAGCTTTCTAGACATCCCTTCCGATGGACTGCTAAGACGTGTCCTAGATGATACGAAGAGGACACGTTACAAAGGGCCATGTATCATCATCTGGGGAGTGGTGGCCATAGGACTTATTTGAAGGATTTTGTAATTTTTCTTTTGGTTCTTCTCACTTTCTTATTTGGAATATTACTATTAATAACCTTATTTCTAACAATGCTACATCACTTTCTTTGCAGCACTGCATCACAAATTGCAATCCTAAAGGTTTAAAGACTCGGTATGTAGAGAGACAGGATCTCACTATACTCATTGATAGATTGTAAGTGTGCGGTGGTCCAGTAAGTCAAGCCTCTTTTCTGTTTGTAGTCATTAGTTTTTTTGTGATGCATTACGTATTTTGGATTAATCTCCACTTGTTTATATTGTTGAGTTTGTTCAATGCTCCATTGCATTAGGATGAGTTCTTTGATGGTGAGGAGATATAGTAGTTATGCTTGGATTTGTGGAGTGCACATCCTTTCTTTTTTTGGACATGTGATCTATGTAGGCTCTTTTCAAGTAGAATTTCTTAGATATATTTCTCATCCTTTTTATAAACTCACATTTTGCAATATTTATAGATACATTTTCATGTTTGTTTTTGACTCTCCTCTCTATTGTTCCCTGTAGTTTTATAAGTTCTTATAATTGATCTTGTACTTATTTGAATATTGGTGGATTAATGACCATTTTTTCATCATCTCATGATGCACTTGCTTTGATGACGATTTTGTGTAATTTCTTTATGGAACATTATTTAGCACATAGTGTTGGAGGGTGGTATGGAAACATGCACCTATTTTTTTCTCTGTAATCGTTGCTAATTTACTAAATGCATTACTATTTTCATAGGTATATACATAAAAAAGCATTGCTATATGTGTTGTTTTTGTGATGTAAATAGTGACACTATTACTGATGTATCTGTAGAAACATATATATTGATGCTTTTAGCAATTACAAGGATACTTTTTTTAATGAATATATTCATTGTTTTAAATGTTATTATGTGACTTGTATCTTGTAGTGAGCACTTCTTATTTTCCTTATTGTCTTGTCTCTAATATATATCACATCTCTTGACATGCAAATGCATCCTAGAAAATAGACGGCCACCAAGATCTAACTCTCAAAGATTTCTATGTAGTCAACCATCTACCAAAGTGCCCTCTAAAAGTGGTATTGTGACACTTTTTCAAGATAAATAAAATCTCATCAAGCATGATACATCGGCAATAAATATCATGGATCCCTTTCCGATATAGCATTCTTGCGATCAAGGTGAATTTCAAGGCTTATTGCCTAATTTTTCTCTTTTTAGCCTTCAACAAAGTGACTCTAGCATCTTCTATAGATAGATAGTG
Organism: Lygodium microphyllum; assembly: GCF_053477565.2. Lineage (NCBI taxonomy): Eukaryota > Viridiplantae > Streptophyta > Polypodiopsida > Schizaeales > Lygodiaceae > Lygodium > Lygodium microphyllum. The sequence continues at coordinate 153,271,381 of NC_141139.1, read as the reverse complement.
CATTATGGAAATATAACATGGATGGAATGGAGACCTATCAATTTTGAATAGATCCTCGGTCACTACCTTCAGCGAAGACTTTCTTAAGCTCCCTAAAATCCACAAGAAATTCAATGATATCCTACGACTTCAACGACTTACTCCTAATTTTATAGACAAACTCTTGCAAAGTAATTAGTCACTTTGTTAGGCAGTCAAGCAAATATGACTTATTCAACAATAGCCTTAACTCCTTTTTCTTCGTATAAAATGCTATCTTTTCATATAGAATGTAGTGCCTATATTTCTTTGTTGCAAAGACCATCCCAAGGCATAGTTTCTCCATGTAGGTACAATTAATCTCAGACACCTCCAATTTGTGACTCGCAAACGCAATTGGATGGTATCACTTCTCCTCCCAAATATGGGCTAAACAACAAAACTGATACTATACATCATAGCCACTAAAAATGTACAAAATATCTCACTCATTTTAGGTTCTTTTGCCAATTTTTGCTTCAAATCCTCGAAGGATACTTGATAGGGATCACTCCAAACAAACATGCAATTAAAGGAAAGTAAATTCTTCAAGGCAAATGTCCTCTCAGCTAGTGTATTTAGAAATTATTGAATATTTGACTGGCCATACAGAAAGCTATGCACTTCTATAGGAGTATGTGGAAGACTCATAGTGATGATAACCTTTATCTTTTCAAGATTGCAATACCAGCAGCAGCAGAGCTGAGCTAACCACATGGCCCAACAACAATCCATAGAACACTCCAAAGATGCATTTCCTTGGATTGAGAGCAATAAAAAATTTCTTGCACTATTCAAAACATTTTCTCAAAATAATCCATTTTCTATCCCTTGTGGTGGTTGCCTCTAGGTCATCAATAATAAAGACTTTTAGCTCCTATAGGAATTATCATAGAAAGTTTTATCAACTATAAATTTTCAAGAAGCTGGCACATTGCATAATCCAAAATCCATAACATGATATAAAAAGGTACCAAATACAATGATAAATGTCATTTTAAACTTATATTTCTCTAGGATAGCCATTTGGTTATAACCAGTAAAGTAGTCTATAAATGAGTAGATATCCCTACTTGTTAACTGATCTAAAATGTAATCAATAAATGACAGTGCATAATAATATTTGACTATCCATTTATTGATCTCTCTAAAATCTATGCAAAGCTAGATTTGATTTTTTTTTTTTCTTGAATAACTACTAGTGAACATCACTCTATATGTTGTATAGAAAATATCAAGCTAGTCTTATGTAATTTTTGTAGCTTCTCAAGTAGTCCGTCCTTTAGCTTAAAAGTCATATGCCTTAAGAGTAGGACAACTATCTTCCTTCAGGGAAATAGTATGCATAGCCAAAGTAGGAGGAATACCCCTTAGCTCATCATAGCTCCACGAAAAAATATCATGGAATTCTTGGATCAAGGATGCGTAGTCCTTTCTCTCTTCTAGAGTAAGCATAGATCCTAATTTAATCGATCGTAGGTCATCTAATTTATCAAGATCCAGCTTAATCACATCCATGTCTCTAATTTTTTCTTGAGATTCTATCGGCTCATTAAGAGTCACCTGGTAGACATATTCTATAGTGTATCCCTCTCTTGATTCATCAATTGATGACATCTCACTATTAGAAGGATCCTCTAATGCATCTAATTCTATTGAAGATAAGGGTACTCTCTCTCTCTCTCTCTCTCTCTCTCTCTCTCTCTCTCTCTCTCTCTCTCTTTGAGGAGATCTAGGATATGCATCCACTATAGGTGTTTGGCTCCTCTACAAAAAATTAGACGACTAGTGGCTATATCTACTTAACAGTTGGATTGCAAGATCCATGGCCTTTCTAATAATACTTGATAGCTTGGTCTCCCTGAAAACTAGTAACCCTAAAGTCCAAAATGCATTCCACATTAGCGAATGGTAATGTGGAGTTTCATAATGCAACAATTTGGTTGTCCTAAACTATCATCAGATTGGAAGAATTGTGGAGGTATCCTTTTGGATTTCTAGACCTAGACTTTCCATCAATTCTAAACTCATAATATTGATGGACAATCTCATATCCACAATGGCATGATCCACTAATAAGCCATCAACATATGTTGCCATCCTTGGATAATGCTTTTTAGCATGTTCAAACTAGTCATCTCCCACATGGGCTATTCCCACAGGTTTGATAATATACCCAATGCGAAGGATCTTCTTAAATTCTTTACACACTTGTGGAGATAACTTGATTAGCTTGTAGTAGATTCATATTAGGCTTTATCTTGCAAAGAGAATTGGAGCATATCTAAGGAACTTTAGGGTTGACCAAGTTCGGTTAATAAGGTACACCTTACACTGGAATGTAAAGGATCTTGCCAATTTACAAGACACCTTGGGAACGAGTGCTGATACACTCAAAAGGAAAGAACACTTCCTTAGCAGTTTACCAAACAACACGGTTGATTAATGGAAATGTTTGTGCTTGCTAGAGATTTTAGGGCTCTGTTTGAATTATGAATTACAAATTAAATGAGTACCTATACTTCAGGTTAAAGGCCTGAAGGAAGAGGCAGTTTCAGTTACCCTCGACTACCTGCCTAACCCTAACCAAGGGGGTTGTTCACCGCGCCGGGAACGTGGACCGAACCCGCCGCGAGAGGTCTCTCCATTGAGCTCTGCTTGGAGTAGGAGGACGCTTGGGTGCCAGGGGGGCTCTGGCCATAAATCCCTCACCTTTCGGGTCGTGGACAAGAGGCTAACGTGACTCAGGATTGGATCTCGAGGCCCGCATACTAGTTTACGGGGGGAAGCTTGGAATAGTGATCCCTACGGATTACTGGATAGCCTTTGGGTGGATTATGGACAAGCCTACGGGCGGAACTCATTGTATTTCAAAGATAAAATGATGAAATATTAACAAAGAACTTGCTTGATATCGTTTTCTATGTCACGTGATAAGATTACGTGAAGGAACCAGTGCTTAATGGATTAATTAAAGAAGCTGATTGTTATATGTCAAATCAATGTGTTAGATAATTACATAACTAAAAACAAACCGAGGAAAGTGCGGAGGATGGGCCATGGGTCCGTCCTATGGTTGGATGGTCCCGGTTAGCCGGGAACTTTTCTCAAAAATCTCGATGAACAACAGGATGATTATCAAAACGAATAACGGAAGCAATGACCTAGAGTTATGTCTTACCCGATTTACGCTGTTTTAGGGGAACGGAATGGGACTATGCCTTATGGCAGAGAGGTTGAGCTTTGCATCCCTCTCGTTTCCCATTCTCCTTGAACCAAGTGCAGCGTGAATCCGCTTCAGACCTAGTGTTTCTGCGTAAAGTAGTTCGCTCGGGTCTGACGCTAGTTGCTGTTAGTTAATGGCCAGTTAGGAAAACCCTAATTCCGATCGATCCTAAGTGGCAACGGCCAGGATACTTCCGCTATGTGGCAGACGCGGGAAGACCTAGATCGCAAATCCCGTAACATTCCATGGGAGTGCCGGGCGGAGCTTTCTAGACATCCTTTCCGACGGACTGCTAAGACGTGTCCTAGATAATACTAAGAGGACACGTTACAGTTGGTATCAGAGCCGACCTATAACGGAATTGCTGTTATAAAATCTCAATTAAATGAAGTAAAGAAATTGCTGCTGTCCAAACATTTTCTTACCTTCAATGTTGTCTTGCAGAGTTATGAAGCGTGGAACAAATTTTTGGTATTTCGGGTCATGTTTATGACTGCAATGCATTCTCCGCTTTATAGACAAAGAATTGGGATGATGAACATCCTAGAACAGATTTATAATCCATCACCTCTTTACATAGAACGAAGATGGACGGGGTCTTCAGGAATCTACTATATAGCTGCCCACCAGTTTGCTTATTATCTACAGACCAACCTAAAGAGGATCAAGTGGTTGGAAGACTTGAAAGTCGTGAAGCTGTTCATTTTTGTGAAAGCTCACGTAAATTCGACTTTACATATTCAAGGTCGGAGGGTTGAGATGAACTCATATGTATATGAGGAAGTAACCCGTGTAATCCCAGCCGACAGGAGTAAAGTGTTGGGCCGCCATGAGAAGTATGGATTCCAACGGAAAGGGTATCCTGAACTTCCAATGAATTATCGATTCCTAAAGATCCATGACCCAAAACCCTACTATTACACAGTTCCTGTAGACAAATGCAATAGAACGTTGTTCTCCCCAAACTGAATGTAACGATTGGCTTATCATTACATGAAGTGTTGTATTCAAAAAGGCTATGCCCATGTAAATACAAATAAAGACTTCTTTTTATCAATATCTGGCTGTGCATAAGAGTTGTTAAAAAGGTTAAGTAGCTACATTGTTTACGAGATAGCTGAACTAAAAATGAAAGATAAGCTAACGTCGATTATCATATAATAACGTTAAGAAAACCTTTATCCAGGCACAACCCCAGGTACAGGTTCCAAATTCGCCTCCTACATCAAGTACTACTGTGATCCAGGAAAAGAAAATCCTCCTCAAACAGATAAAGCAACTCGAGTTTGACGGGAGAGGCAGATTCGTCCAGGCTGATGCTGAAATTTGGATTGAATCCATGGAGGATTACTTTAAAGCAGCTGGTACTGCACCTACCAATCAGGCCATGCTCACCAAGTTAAAGCTCACGGGCGAAGCTAAACTTTGGTGGAAGCAATGGTGCAGGGATAAAGGGATTTCAGAGGGGTCCGTTACTTGGGAGAAGCTGAAGAAAGCCATGCAGGAAAGATACTTACCACCTGCATATCATACGTAGAAAATGAATGAGTTCTACGAGCTAAAACAACTAGGACTCACTCTTGACGCATACTACTCTAAATTCATCTCACTTTTAAAGTATGCGTCACAGATGGACATGATACAGCAGGTGTCCAAATTTTGTGCGGGCTTAAATCCACCAGTAAATACCCGTCTCGAATCTATGCGCTCATCAGATCTTTAGGATGTACTCATTCGAGCGACACCTATAATTCAGGAGGTGCAAGCTAGACCAAGGGGTAACAAAACTTGGTCTTATAGTGACCCGAACAGAGGAGCATTCAGACCTCAAATGAAGAGAGTTCAAGGTCATAATCAGGGACAAAGAAAGAAAGCAAGGACAAATAACGTCAACAACTTTGTTCCTACTCAAAGTAATGGCCAAAACCTCTGTTGTTTCCACTACAACGAACCCGGTCACTTCAAGAGGCAATGTCCCAAGCTCAACGAAGGTCATCGCCAAACGCCTTTCCAAGGAGCAGGCCGCGGTCAAGGAGCTGCCACCCGTGGAAGAGGAAGAACTGCCTGCATTAAGAGCAAGATCCGACTATGGAAGCAGAATTCGAAAGAGCGACAGTCCATGCCGCTTTACACAATAAAGGGCCGAATCGCCAGTTCTCGGTGATTCAGACACTGTCGGACTATCAAGGTAAAGGTTTCAAAACCTTGATTGATTGTGGCAGTACACATTCCTTTATCTCACCAGCATGTGCAAAAAGATTAGGAATAGCCACAGTAGAAGCACCTACCCTGCTTGTGGAATTGGCAAACGGTCGTGAGGTAACTTGTACCAGGCAAACTGCTAAGGTGGAATTCTTTCTGGGAGGAAAGAAGACTTCAGTCAATTTCAGAGTCATGAATTTAAGTATTCACCGACGCCCACATTCACTGTGGAAAGGGTCAAGTTTCCTTTCGAAACTCTGAAAGGGAATTTGTCACAACTCAAGGTGAGGCAGGAGTGTCAAGAATCCAATTGGCCAAAGTATCTCGGATCATAAAAGGAGCCAGAAAAGGATTACCCGTTTACCTGATCAAACTCAACAAATTGGATCAAAAGCAAGAGTCTCATGAGGGACCTTCTTGGCTAAAGGAATACGCTGACGTATTCCCTGAGGAATTAACTAAACTTCCGCCTCAAAGAGAAGTAGATCATGAGATTAGGCTAGTACCTAGAGCTGCACCAATTGCAAAGAGACCTTATAGAATGTCCATACCAGAAGCAATTGAGTTGAAGGAACAACTCAAGCAACTGTTAGATCAGGGTTACATCCGGCCTAGCAATTCACCGTGGGGAGCTCCAATACTATTCCAGAAAAAGAAAGATGGGACCCTTCGACTATGTATTGATTACCGGGGGTTGAATCAATCAACAGTCAAGAACAAGTATCCTATTCCTAGAATAGATGAGCTTCTTGATCGTCTTCAGGGTGCAAAGATCTTCTCCAAGATTGATCTCAGGTCAGGTTACTATCAGATAAGGATCAAGGAAGATGATATTCCAAAGACAGCCTTCAATACAAGATATGGGCACTTTGAGTTCCTGGTTATGTCATTCGGGCTTACCAATGCACCTGCCACCTTCAATAGATTAATGCAGGATATTTTTAGACCATATCTTGATGATTTCGTGCTTGTTTTTTTCGATGACACTTTAGTCTATTCTAAACAGGAAGAAGATCATGAACCTCAACTTCGGATTGTCCTTGAGACAATGAGGTCACATAAGCTTTATGCAAAAATGAAGAAGTATGCATTCTTTAAGCGGCAGATTGAATATTTGGGATTCATAGTATCATTAGAAGGAATATCAGTAGACCCAGCCAAGGTCAGAGATGTGCTTGAATGGCCAACACCAGTATCTGTCAAAGAAATACGCAGCTTTCTTGGATTGACAGGATGGCATAGGGTCTTCATCAAAAACTATGCTTTGATTGCAGCACCTCTTACAGACTTATTAAAGAAGCAGACTTCCATTACATGGTCAACTTCCGAACAAAATAGCTTCGACAAATTGAAGCAAAGTTTGGTATCAACACCTATTCTAAAACTTCCTGATCTCAATAAGGAGTTCGAGGTAGTAACTGATGCTAGCATTCTTGCTTTGGGGTGTGTACTTATGCAGGAAGGTCATCCAGTAGCATACTCTTCAAGGAAATTGAAGAATCATGAAAAGAATTATGCTACGCATGATCTGGAATTACTAGCTGTCATCCATGCTCTAAAGCTTTGGAGGCACTACCTGTTGGGTAACAAGTTTACTCTAGTAACCGATCATAAGAGTCTCAGATGGATTTTTACCCAGAACGAGCTCAACATGAGGCAACGTTAGTGGATTGAAGTATTGGAGGAATATGATTTTGAAATCAAGTACCGACCAGGGAAGGAGAATGTAGTTGCCGATGCACTCAGTCGCAAGGCATTCCTAAATTCCCTAATCTTGCAGAATCCATCAACGGCCAGATCTCTGGCTACAAAAGTATCTATGTCAAACAACCCTATACTTGAACTAGCTAGAGAGGAAGCATGCCATGATTTGGCCTACCAAATAATGATAAAGGAAATATCTACCAAGGAGCAGAATCAGAAGTGGCAAGCTAAGTATCAGGAATTTTCCATTAATAATGGACTTGTCTACTACAGAACAAGGCTGTGTATACCAGCAATCCAATCACTTAAGCAGAAGATATTATGGGAAGCTCATGATTCCCCTTTTGCAGGACATCCTGGCTATGCTGAGACTCTTAATGCAGTTAGAAAAAGCTACCATTGGGAGAGGCTTAAAGGTGACATTCTCAAATATGTCACTGAGTGTTTATCTTGCCAACGTATCAAAGCCGAACATGTCATGATGCCAGGGAAACTGCAACCCCTTGACATTCCCCAAATGAAATGGGAATTCATCAGTATGGATTTTGTTGTGGGCTTACCCCAAGTCCAAGGAGGATACAATTCCATTATGGTTGTGGTTGACATGCTTACCAAGGTTGCACACCTGATACAAGTAAATATAAACTATAAAGGCTCCGACATTGCAAGATTGTTTATCAAGGAGATATTCAAGCTACATGGGTTACCTAGAAGAATCATTAGTGACCGAGATTCTCTCTTCACATCACACTTCTGGAGAGCTATCTTTGAAGCTATTGGGACTCAACTATGTTTTAGCACCGCCTACCATCCCCAAACGGATGGCCAAACAGAGCGAGTAAATCAAATCATCAAAGATATGCTTAGGGCATACTACTGTCGAGAGCCGAAGAGGTGGATTCAATACTTGCCATTAGTTGAATTTGCCTACAATGCTTCTTACTAGCAGAGCATTCAAATGACCCCTTATCAAGCATTATATGGTCATGATTGTCGAAGTCCCCTAAACTTTTCTGATCCAACCCTAGGGGTTGAAGCGTCAAGACAGATGTTGGAAGACATGGATGATCAAATAAAGTCAATAAGACAAGACATACAAGCGGCCAAGGATAGACAAAAGGCATACGCAGATTTGAAACGTCAAGAAAGAGTCTTCGAAGAAGGAGACATGGTCTTCATTTGTGTACGCCCTAAAAAGAGTTCTCGATCCCTAGGAGAATGCAAGAAGCTAAGTCCAAGGTATTTTGGGCCGTATAAAATCCTCAAATGCCTAGGACCCAATGCTTATAGATTGCAACTCCCTGAGAACCTAAAGGTTCACAATGTATTCCATATCAGCCTATTGAAAAAATATGTACCCAACCCTAATCATGTACTTGATGACCAACAAATTGTAATGCCTAGTCAAGGAGTCCTTGAACTAAGGCCGGATAGGATCTTAGATGTTAGGGAGAGACAGTTAAGATCTAGAACCTTAAGAGAATGCCTCGTCCAATGAAAAGATTATTCCGAAGAGGATGCCACCTGGGTAGATGAAGGCACTCTCAACCATCAGTATCCCCAGTTTATCTCGAGATGAGGACATCTCGATTCTTCTAAGGGGGAGAGAATGTAAAATATCAAATGGATAAATGCAAATTATTATTATTTAATTCCCCTCCCCAGCCAACTGTTGTGCCGGAAGGGGAGGGGAATAGAAAGAAGCCAGAAGCTCCTCGGTGGGAGCTCGCAGGGAGTAGTGCCATGCGTGCTGACACGAAGGAGAGGGAGGATCCCCCCTCCCCTCCCCTATTTAAACCCTGCGTTGCTGCCGCTAGGGAAGGAGGAGGACGGAAATAACAAATGGTGACGTTGCCCAAATCGTCCGTGAGTGCAAGGGGAGGATGCCATGAGCTGGGAGAGACTATGGTGGATGCAGTCGACGGGAGGGAGTGCTACCCTACGCTACTGTCGTGAGGACGAAGCTGCCGCGGCCATCTGTTAATCGCCCCCCCACATGGAAGATCCTAGAAGCTTCTATAAAGGAGCTTTTTAAGCCCCCTTTCCCCCTAGCTTTATTACACCCCCCCTCGGTTTTAATCCTCCTAAGGCCCTTTCATCCCCCTTCTCGTGCCTTTCCAAAAACCCTTCCATACCCCCCCATGATTTAACCTTTAAGCCCTTTGTTATGGGCTTTGAAACCTTTTCCCTCCGTGTGTCTAAATCCCCCTTTTCGATGGGTGTTAGAACCCCTATGTTTTACCCATGAAGCCTTTCCCGTAGGCCTTAAAAACCTTATTTTTTCTCCCTGGTGGTAACCCCTATAAGCCCCCTTCCTCTTGAGCCTTGGAACCCATCCCCCTTCGTGTTCTATAAACCTTAGACCCCCTTTTTGCGTGGATATTGGAATTACCTTTTTTGCCCCCCCCCCCCCCCCCCCCGTGATTAAACCTTCTCTAACTCTTCCCTTGTGGCGTATTGAGAACCCTTTTCTCCAAGTTGACCTAAGGGTCCTTCGATCTTACTTATAACTTTTATGGTTACTATATTCCCTTAGAGTTCTCTCCCGCACCTTGTGTCTTTTCCATCCCTTTTCATTCCTCGTTTGAACGAGTAATTAAAAGGCCATTAAGCCTCCCCCATAGCTTCAATAGGTCTTAGTCGTAAAAGATTTTGAACACCCTTTCGAATTCCCGACTTCAAGGAGGGAGCCTTCCAAAAACTACTTTCGACGGACGGTGCTAGGAAGCGACGGTGGAATTCTGAAAAAAGAGTGTAAAGCTGCTTCCACGTTCGAAGGACTACAACTGTGATGCCTCCTAAGAAAGTCCAAGGAGTAGCTGGGGGAGGTGCATCTCCCGGTATCCATGTGGATATCTCACCCCAAAACCAGGTTTTTCTTCTTGGCTTTAATTCAGTTTTAAGTCAATCATGAAAAAGGGAAATTGTTAGGGATAGGATATATTTGTCCGAATTATTTGTAATGAAGGATTTTAGCTTATTTGAATAAATGATAATGTATAGAACTTAGTTCCTTCGAATAGTATCAAGCATTATAAATTACGAGCAAGATTATCTATTTACTATAGTAGTATATTTTAGTTAAATCCTAAAGGTATGGAAATTATATCTTGCACCATTAGTCTTATTCCTTTTCGCAACGAATCATTGTAAATGATTAAATTCATGAAAGGTTTCTTTCGTTGCTCAAATTACTAGGAAGTTATCATTGCTAATTGCACATCTTAGCAAGGGAAATGTTTGTTATTTGGCATGAGTTCATCTGCAAGGAAAAAGGAAGTTTAAATTGAATTGTATTGACTGAAAAGTAAATTGTCACAAGGATAGCAAAACTGTGACAAGACGATTAATATTACCTTCCAAAAGATATCCAAACCAATCTAAACATAGAAATATTCATACCCTAAGCACTTGACTACTTCCCTTATTGTAGGGTCAAAAAAATTCGTAAAGATAAAGAACTAGGGCTGTTCCCGAGATCCTTAAAAAGAAACCCTAGGCCCGACATATGTCAGCTTAAAGGATCTAAAATGGATTATTCCATCGTAGGACTTGTGCAGCAAGTACGAAATCATTTAGTCTTGTGATTGATTCACAAGGAGAAAGGGTAAAAACCCTCAATAAGGATGGCAGATCCCTACGCAAGTTATCTTGCAAAAGGATGTATTTTTGGATATCCTTCTAAATAAAGAAAGTTGTAAACCAGAAACTAGCATATCTAATGAACTTTAGGGTTGACCAAGTTGGGTTAATAAGGTACGCCCTACACCGGAATGTAAAGGATCTTGCCAATTTACAAGACACCTTGGGAACGAGTGCTGATACACTCAAAAGGAAAGAACACTTCCTTAGCAGTTTGCCAAACAGCACGGTTGATTAATGGAAATGTTTGTGCTTGCTAGAGATTTTAGGGCTCTGTTTGAATTATGAATTACAAATTAAATGAGTACCTATACTTCAGGTTAAAGGCCTGAAGGAAGAGGCAGTTTCAGTTACCCCCAACTACCTGCCTAACCCTAATCAAGGGGGTTATTCACCGCGCCGGAAACGTGGACCGAACCCGCTGCGAGAGGTCTCTCCGTTGAGCTCTACTTGGAGTAGGAGGACGGTTGGGTGTCAGGGGGGGCTCTGGCCATAAATCCCTCGCCTTTGGGTCCTGGACAAGAGGCTAACGTGACTTGGGATTGGATCTCGAGGCCCGCATACTAGTTTACGGGCGGAAGCTTGGAATAGTGATCCCTACGGATTACTAGATAGCCTTCGGGCGGATTATGGACAAGCCTATGGGCGGAACTCATTGTATTTCAAAGATAAAATGATGAAATATTAACAAAGAACTTGCTCGATATCGTTTTCTATGTCACGTGATAAGATTACGTGAAGAAACCAGTGCTTAATGGATTAATTACAGAAGCTGATTGTTATATGCCAAATCAATGTGTTAGGTAATTACATAACTAAAAACAAACCGAGGAAAGTGCGGAGGATGGGCCATGGGTCCATCCTATGGTTGGGTGGTCCCGGTTAGCCGGGAACTTTTCTCAAAAATCTCGATGAACAACAGGATGATTATCAAAACGAATAACAGAAGCAATGACCTAGAGTTATGTCTTACCCGATTTACGCTGTTTTAGGGAAACGGAATGGGACTATGCCTTATGGCAGAGAGGTTGAGCTTTGCATCCCTCTCGTTTCCGATTCTCCTTGAACCAAGTGTAGCATGAATCCGCTTCAGACCTAGTGTTTCTGCATAAAGTAGTTCGCTCGGGTCCGACGCTAGTTGCTGTTAGTTAATGACCAGTCAGGAAAACCCTAATTCCGATCGATCCTAAGTGGGAACGGCCAGGATACTTCCGCTACGTGGCAGACGTGGGAAGACCTAGATCGCAAATCCCGTAACATTCCATGGGAGTGCCGGGGGTGGAAGGAATGCCAAGCTCATCATCCAAGCTCTTTGAGCCACTAGAGTCTCCATCAAGAACTACATCAATGCCATCTGACACTTTATTCTTTCATTTGTCTTTACTTGTAGTGCTACTAGATGCACCTGAAGATGTAGAGCTACTCCTTAGTCTCCCAGACCAAGGACTACCAGATGATGTCTCTGGTCCACTAAGAGTCTGTGATTCTTACTTTTCAGCCTGCACATGAGTGTCATGATCATCATAATCATCCAATGCATCACCACTAGATACATACCAACTACTCATTTCATCAAAGATGACATCCTTGCTCACTCTGAACTTACATGTGACAGGGTTATAACAGCGATACCCTTTCTGCTCTAAAGAGTATCCAATAAAGACACATTTTTCTACCTTTGGATCAAGCTTCTTCCATAGCTCATCTGGCACATGAACATATGCAACACAGCCAAATACCTTCAAGTGTGATACATCAGGCTTCTTGCCAGTAAAGCATTCTTCAGGAGTCATCCCATGAACTGCAGCTATGGGAGTTCTATTCATAATATAAACAGCAGTATGAACAGCCTCAGACCAAAAATGCTTAGGCATATTCTTTTCAGCCATCAAGGCGCGTGCAACTTCTGCAATATGCCTGTTTTTCCTTTCTGCAACCCCATTTTGTTGTGGGGTATACCTGCATGTGAACTATCTCTTTATCCCATGAGACCTCAGAAAATCACTAAACTCATTCAAGAGGTACTCTCCCCCTCTATCTGACCTCAAGTACTTTACTTTCAAGCTTGTTTCTCTTTCAACTGCAGCCTTGAAAGTTCTAAAGTGCTCAAATGCTTCACTCTTTTCCTTCATAAAATATACCCACAACTTTCTAGAACAATCATCAATGAATGTGACAAAGTATGATCTGCCTCCAAGAGATACATTTTGTGTAGGCCCCCAAATGTATGTATGCACAACATCAAGGATATTTTTGCTTACATCTCTATCATGTGAAAAGGGTTGTCTTGCCTGCTTACCAAACTGACATGCTTTGCATACCTTATGAAATTTTGCAACTCTAAATGTAGGCAAACATGTAACCAACCCTTTGGACTGCATTAATTTTAGCCTTTGTACATTTGCATGTCCAATGTGTTTGTGCCAAATTTCAATATCTGCAACAACACCTTTTTCTTTAGCATACATAACAGCATTCATAGTAGGAATTCTAGCATCCAGAGTAAGCATACGTCCAACTCTAATTCCCTTTGCAACTAACCTGCACTTGTCATTGAAGTCTTCTACAAAGTAGCCCTTTGCATTAAATCTAACTTGCAGCCCTTGCTCTACCATCTGACCGACTGACACCAAGTTCTTTGTAATAGATGGCACATGTAATACATTTGAAAGACTCTTTGTCTTACCATCATGCAATGAAAAGGGAACTTTTTCAATGTGTGAAATTGGGTGGCATGAGTCATCACCCGTCTGCACATAACCTGCATTTTACAAATCCTGCATCTCTCCAAACCATTCTGCATGGCTGGTCATATGATTGGATGCACTTGAACCAACATACCAAACATCACCATGTATTCCCTTTCTTGTAACAACATTCATCATATGTTGCATAACAAACAAACGTTCATTTTTGTCTTCATTCTGTCGTGAAGACGGTGCATAGTTTCCTTGCTGCAACTTACCACTGCGAATATCATCTTTCTTAGCATAACATTGGGCTATAATATGATATGTTTTGCCACAGTAGTGACGCACAATACCAGAGTTGTTAGAACCTTTGTTCTGCCATCCACCTCTTCCTCTAAAGCTCCCCCTACCTCTAAAGTTACCACGACCTCTTGAAACCTGCATATCGCCAAATTGCTGATTCAATCTGTTTTGCTGGTTGTCACTACCACGTCCTGTACCACAGCCTCTTGAAGAGAACCTACCACGTCCCCTTCCTGAACTGGAGTAGAAAGCTTGGACATGTTCACCACTTCTTTCAGATGTCTTACTCTGCATGTTGATCTCTTTAGTGATCATAAGGGAGACCAACTCATCGAAATCTGGAAATGGCTTTCTGACATATACGGAAGTTACAAAAGACTTTCAAGCCTTTTCATTGTTAAGTCCACCCAAGGTAGACGACACCAAATCATCATCATCGGGCATTGCATCAATCGCTGCCAAGGCATCTATAATGCTCCTTACCTTCAGTGCATACTCATTGATAGAAATCTTCCCTTTCTTCAGTGTATTCAACTCTTGCTTGAGTTGAATCTTTCGTGCCTTTGTATTTACAGAAAACATACTTTCAAGTATTGTCCAAGCTACATATGAATTCTCTGCATTTCTGATATGTCCTAGCATATTATTGTCAATTATTGTAGATAGCCAATACATGACCATTTTGTCTTTTGCATTCCATTCCTTCTGTGCCTTTGTCTCTTCTGCAGTTGGAGGATCACTCACCTCCAGCTCCTTTTCTTCACCTGACACAAACTCGTAGAGGCCTTTTTCAATAAGGAAGTTCGTGACACTGAACTTCCATGAAGGGTAGTTGTTCTTGTCAAGCTTCTCAATGATGGGGTTTCCACTGTTCTTTGCCATTATCACAAAACTAGTACCAAACAGCAAGCAAATCTTCTGCAACCCTCGACTTGTAGTGTACAGCAATACACCAGACAGCCTTTTTCACTGTCTGCTCAACAATACATGAAATTTGCAACCAGTTTGCAGATAAACCTTGTGTTTATTCACTGTAAACACCTTTGAACTTACAGATCTGAAATCTGTAACCTGTGTACCTGTATACGACAGACACAACTGAAATTGTAGGGTATCTCAAACTGCTATCCGCAATCTTGCGGCTCTAAAACGAGGCCTGAAATGACCTTGGATGGGCAAAATAGCAGCGGCAGCCCTAAAAGTCAAATTTGCAGAATACACAGCGCTCTTCATGCACACCAAATCTCACTGCAATCTGAGATTGTTACTCTACCCTGCTTCTAGTGCCTCCATAGGCACTGTCCAAGAGAAAGAGTGGAAGAATGAGAGAGCTTCTTACCCGTGGCTTGCTTGCTCGAACCTTGCTTCTTCTTCTTCACTTCAGACTTTGAAATCAGCCTCTCTCAGTGGTGTGGCTCTGATACCATGTCAAGAATCGCGTGGTGGGGGGACTTGCTCAAGATGTTGCGTCGAACACACACAGGATGCACAAGGAGAAGCTCACTCAAGAGACAAGAAGAGAGATGGAGGCCAAAACGTTTTCTTGCTGGTTTCTTCTTCTTCTTCCACACTCTTTACAATGTACACAAAGTATAGATAAGATACAACATAAAGGAAAGTGGCCTACTAAGTCAAACAATGCATAACTGACTACACTAGTCGATTGGCACTATAACTATGCCAGCTGTAAGTAGTTGTAACAACTTGAATATAATAAGTAATGAATCAGTGCCATGTGAGCGTCATAATGACCACTGACATGCTAAGTGTAGACGTGTGGACCCATCTAACCAGGCGGTCCATCATTAATGTCCGCGTGTGTTGAGCTTGTCATCTCAGCACAGGCAGTTCTAAAAGCAAGGATACAGTCTTTTATTTCAATCAATGTGGCCATGGCAGCCATGGTAGAGGCTATGGTTCTGGCAGAGGAGGCCATCAAAATGCATCCTATGGCAATAACAACCAGCAGATACTGAATGCAAGAGGTGGTGGAAACTTTAGAGGCAGGGGAGATCTAGCCCTAAAGGGAGAAGCTCTTGGCAGCAACAACGCCTATCTGAGAATCCGAATCAGGATAAGGATTGTCATTACTGTGGGAAGTATCGTCGTATTGCCAAGGACTGCTGGAAGAAGTAGGGAAATCAGAAGGGCAAATATCATGGACATTTTGCTACGAGATAGATTATTTGCCATGTAGTATGTGAAAGATAGAGATGCTGAAAAATCCACTGATGATACAGTATGGTACATTGATTCAGGGGCATCAAACCACATGACCCCTCACGGTGATTGGTTTACTGACATGGTAGCTGAAAGACATGCCTATGTATACATAGGTGATGACATGTAGCATAGCATTGAGCATAAAGGCAAAGTGTCTCTTGTGGTTCATGATGGCAGAAAGAAAAATTTGCATGATGTACTGCATGTCCCATCGATGTTCTGTCGAGGAGCAAAACTTGCAAGTGAGGTTCAATAAGCATGGTTGCTTTATTGAAGAGTTTGGAAATGGATGCAAGTTGATTGCTCGCGGTCACAGGAATGGCATAATGTTTACTCTTGATGCCACTGTGCCATAGCTCAATTCAGCTATGTTTGCTCATGGTTTTGGCACTATCAAAGATTTCGAAATTTGGCATAAGAGAGTGGGACATGTGAATTTGCAAAGGCTGCAAATTATGCAAAAAAAAAAGCTTGTTACAGGTTTACCCAAGTTCCAATACACAAACATTGGTAATGTATGTGATGCTTGCCAGTTTGGTACGCAATCGAGGTTGCCATTTGTCAAGCATGTAAGGTAGAGTACAGATCCATTGCAGTTAGTGCACTCTGATGTCTGGAGGTATGCCCATAATGCATCTATGGGAGGCTCGAAGTACTATGTGACATTTATTGATGATTACAGTCGCTATACTTGGGTGTATATTCTACGGACAAAGGATGAGGTGTTTGCTGTTTTTCGACAGTTTAAAAAGCAGGTTGAAAATGAATTTGATTGCTATATCTCTTGCTTGAGATATAGTAGACAATGGTGGGGAATTTGACTGCTATATCTCTTGCTTGAGATCAGACAACGGTGGGGAGTATGTGTCAAATGAGTTTGATAAATTTTTGGTGGATGAGCATAAAAACAGGGTATTGATGGAAGTTGCTCATGCCATGATGAACGAGAAGAAGATGCCGCTCTCTTATTGGGCTGAGGTTGTTATGATAGCCATGTATATCTTGAGTCAGACTCCTTGAGAAGCTGTATGGCTATAAGTCGGATGTAAGTCACATGAAAGTCTTTGTTTGTCTTGCTTATGTACACATCCCAGATGAGAAAAGGAAGAAGGTGGATCCAAAAGCACATGTGTGTTTTCAATGGATATTCATAGGAGAAGAAGGCATACAAATGCTACGATCCCTCTACCAGGGAGACTTTGGTGAGCAGGGATGCCATCTTTGATGAGATGGCCTCTTGATATGTATCACCAGCTACAGTGCCATCAGATACGCCTTCTACTCATGTATCTATAGTATACAGTGCCATCAGATACGCCTTCTACTCATGTATCTATAGCTGATTTGCAACAGAGTACTGCTATGACAGGTCCCTGTGGTCAGACAGTATCTCCATGGACAGGGAGATTGTGGAGCTCTGGCTCATCGTCCACCACTGACACCACTATGTCAGTGAGGGGGAGACATGATGTAGCGGACATCAAAGGAAAAGGAAAAGTCATTGATGATATATCTGGTGTGATGACACCTGGCAGGATGACTTCAGGCTACGACTCAATTGACAGTCTAGATAGTGAACTTGGTATTCCAACTGTGTATACGCTTGGTACTAGGTAAAACATGTACATTCTGCCTCATGAGAGAGGGGAATCGAGCAGTGCACCACAACCTAGACACTCTCACAGAGGGTCACATATCCTATTGATAGGCTGATGTACAATGGCTACTCTACAAAGCATTATGCTTACATGACAAAAGTGATGGAGATCAAAGAACCAAGTACATATGCTGAAGCACTAAAATATGAGAACTAGTCTGCAGTTATGAATGAAGAAATGAATGCTTTGGCCGAAAGTAAAACATGGAATCTTGTGCCACTGCTTAAAGGGAAAAATACCATTGGCTACAAATGGGTCTACAAAATCAAATGCAAGTCGGATGGCAGTGTGGAAAGGTACAAAGCCAGGGTGGTTGCTAAGGGGTATGCCCAATAGTATGGACTTGATTATGAGGAAACATTCAGCCCTGTTGCCAAGATGGCAACCATACACACTATGATTGCTTTGGCTGCTGCTAGAGGCTGGAAATTGTAGTAGATGGATGTGAAGAATGCATTTCTCAATGGTGACTTGGCAGAGGATGTCTATAACCATTCATTCAATCTCTTGAGAGAAGCTCCTACTGGGACCACCCATCCGTAGGATGGATCCATCACGGATCTCGCCCACCCGCTTTCCACATATGATTTTCTTTATTTTTTTTTCTAATTTCCTATCATATTAAGTTATGACGCATAAAAATAGCTTTGTTAATTAACCTATTATCATAGGTTCCTTCGTGTAATTTTAGGGTATAGCACAAAGACATAGAAAATAGTATTTTGGGGCAAAACATATTTCACAAAGTTATTTACAATGATTCTCTCCTTCTTCCTACACAGAAGATAAACCTTCATTCACTGGAAAATTCCTTCTATTTGCATAGAAGAAAAGAAACCCTCCAAGATTTCTGTCCCTTCACTAGTACTACTAGGGACTCCAGGATCCCATCTTGATTCATGTGAGGGTTAGGTAGTTCCTAGGAGCGATCGAGAGATTTATGGCCAGATTCCCCCTGGCATTCTAGCCTCCTCCTGCCTAACAAATTCCTCACCAAGCGACCTCTTGCCATCAGGGTCGGCGGTCCAAATCTCCTTGAGATGATACAAAACAATCACCCTTGGAGTAGCATTCAGCATCTAGCGCCGTCGGGGAGGCATACAGTAATCTTTCCTCTTATTATCCTGATTATATATTTACAATCAAATTTAACTGTTGCACGCACAATCAATCTTTTCTGTGTAACCATCAATGCATGCACAAATAAAAAAGAAACATCAGCAAGTGTTTTTAGCATAAGAAGCAGCCTCACCCAAATCTAGGGTTTCTCTTTTAAGGTCCCACCTTATTCTTAAGGTTTTGCTTCTTCCTACTTGCAACTCTTTTTTAGGATCCGCAAGTTATTTCACGAATCTATTTAATTATGAGAAGTCTATTTTATCCTTATGAAAAATTTGTTATTTTCACCCTAAAAGATAATATGGGCATTTATGTCTATGGCAGGCAATTCATGCACTGCCCTACCCTAACCCGCGCTTAGCAAGATTTCAAATGCTTTTCTAAGTCCATTTAAACTTTAGAATTTGTATCAACAAATTCTTATCAATGTCCAACAAGTCTTATTAGACTTCTAATATTTATTTAATTTCTTGATATTGATAGTTTTAGGGTTGCTGAGTATTTTATAGTTGTTTTTGCTCTACAACATTCTTGATATTTTAGATAAGATTTTCTCGCTGATTCATAAGTAGGTCAACTCATGATATTGATACTCTCGCTAATATAATCATTAATATTAATATTACATGTATTTTTATTTGTTGATTTAATGCATTGATTATTTTATAATATTATCCAAATGATTTTTCATAAATTATTATAAAATTCATATGCATTTTTTAATCATTAGGAAAATAAAATAGAGATAGTCACTTTCAAGGAAAAATGATAAAATATTCCATTCTCTAACAATGTCTACCATTTTCTGTTATTATGATCACATGCGTCATTAATGAAATAACAATAAATATCTCAAAATAAACCATAATTAAAATATTTTCTTAATGACAAGAATATAATCCTTCTTCCAAGTGAAAGAGTCTTTTTACAGAGTAGCTAATTATTATATTATTTAGATTATTTTCCTAAGTAAAAGTTCATATGCATTTTCATTAGAATACATTTATAATTGTTTAAAGCCAAATAAAGCGATAAGATTATAAAACATTAAATTTTTTCAAACCGACAAGATATTACCTCTCTCAAGTTTGCTGTAATGGGGGTCTCGCCAATTCCTACTGCGTTATTTTCTCCATCAACTGTGTTCCTTGCTTCCCTTGTTTCAAATGTGCTTTTTGAATTTCTACGACCTCGCAGAGCCATTGGATGTTAGGAAAAATTGATGTGGTAGTTTAGGGAGAGTTGATGGTCATCTAGAAAAATTTCATCAGCATTTCGCTTAGCAATATGGTCATATGGGATGAAGGCGTAACAGGGGGTAGATAAAATAAAAATGAGATAGAAGGGGAGGGGGTATTTTCCTCTTTCAAGGCTCAAAGCTTCAATGGATAAGAGAAGTAGAAAATTGTTTCCATCATCAGGAGGTCTTCCTTGCTTTTTTTGTGAAGGAGAGGGGGTGTATTTATTATAAGCACGAGGGGCAGCATGCAATTGGCTGATTCATTTGGCTACTTGTCAGGAGCCAATTGAGCTTTGTTAAATATTCATTTTGATTGCATACCTGTTGGATGGTGGCATGGGGAAGATTATTCAATGGTTTCCCTCTCTCCAAATGTAAAAAACATCATTTTTTGGCCTTTTTTTTCAAAAATTTCTTTTTCTTTTTAGAATGACTTCAGCTGGGTGGTTTTTGGCCTAGTTACTTCATGACTCATCTAGTATATAAAGTCATGTCATACTCTTTGATACTTAACTTACTCAATATCATACTCATTCTTGTGCATTCTTCATCTACAGATTGAGGCTTTTGCAAATTGTCTTACAGTTACAAAATCAATGTGATCCTCGATGCATTAAATGGAATTGAGAATGCCAAATCAAATATAATGCGAGAAAATTTATATGAACAAGACGTCATAATATTATTTACGAGGCGTCTTTGCTTTTTGTTGGCTGGGAACATTGAGGCATCTTCTCATGTCGGATTGCGAAATTGATTTAATGCGAGACTCGATATCAAGAAAATTAAGTGCAGTCACTTATGTGACAACTTGAAGAGTAATTTTTAAAAATCCTCAAGCCCGAATTCGTTCCTTGATATGGAGCACTGTGGTGGAATATTACATCCTCTCCTCCTTAGAGAAATCGAGATGTCCTCATCTGGAAAGAAACTAGGAAAACTATTTTTCTAGAGTTGTCTCTTCTATCTAGGTGGCGTCCTCCTCAGGATAATCTTTCCAATGGATAAGATACTCTCTAGTGGTTCTGTTTTTGAGAGGTTTCTCTTTTACATCTAGAATCTTATCAGGCTGGAGTTCAAGGGCTCCTTGACTAGGCATTACAATTTGTTGGTCATCAAGAATATGATCTTGATTTGCTACATATGCTTTAGAAGACTAACATGAAATACATTGTGGACTTTCACATGATTAGGAAGTTGCAATTTGTAGGCAAGCATTAGCTCCTAGGCATTTGAGAACCTTATATGATCCACAATACCTTGGACTCAACTTTTTGAACTTTCCTAATGGCATAGAACTCTTCTTTGGGTATACACAAATGAAAACCATGTCTCTCTCTTGGACGATACACTCTTGCCATCTTAGATCAGCATAAGCTTTCTAGCGGCCTTTGGCAGCTTGGATGTCTTGTTTGATAATTTTGACCCGATCATCCATGCCTTCTAGCATTTTCTTAGAAGTCTCAACCTTTAGGATTGGATTAGAGAAATTTAGTGGCGTAAAAAAATATTCTCATACAATACTTGAAATGGAGTCACTTGAATACTCTGGTGATATGACACATTGTAGGAAAAATCTACTAAGGGCAAATACTATATCCACCTTGTCGGTTCTTTGGAATAGTAAGATCTTAGTATATCTTCAATGACTTGATTAACCCACTCCGTTTGACCATCAGTTTGGGGATGGTAAACTATGCCAAAACAAAGCTGGGTTCCAATTACTTCAAATAGGCTTCTCTAGAAACGTGATGTAAATAGAGAGTTGCGATCACTAACTATCCATTTAAGCAATTTGTGACGCCTAATTATTTCGTTCACAAACAGTCATGCAATATTTGAAGCTTTGTAGTTGGTCTTGACTGGGATAAGATAAATGACCTTTGTCAACATATCCATAATCACCATGATTGAATTATACCCTCCTTGAATAGAAGGCAAGCCAACTACGAAATCCATACTGATGAACTCCCATTTCATTTATGGAATGTCAAGTGGTTGAAGCTTGCGTAGCATTTTGACACGCTCCGCTTTCACCCGCTGGCAACTTAGACATTCAATAACATCTTTGAGTACATCATGCTTCAATCTTTCATAGTAGTAACTTTTGCTAACTACATTAAGAGTCATTGTATAGCAAGGGTATCCTGAGAATGGGGAGTCATAGGCTTCCCATAATATCTTCTTTTTTAGTTTGACCGAGAGGAATGTAGAGCTTTGTCCTGAAATAGACAAGTCCATCATCCATAGTGAAATTTTGGTATTTTACTTTGAGCTTAGGATCAGTGTCCTTAACTAGGATTTCTCTAAGCATTAGCTGATACTTAGGATCCTTTTCTACTTCTTCTTTGGCTAGCTCAATGACTGGATTGCTAGGCATTGATATCATGGTAGCTAAAATCTCTCCTTTAGATGGCTCTTCCATGATAAGTGTATTCAGAAATGCTTTACAACTTAATGCATCAGCAATCACATTCTCTTTTCTGGGTCTGAACTTGTGTAATATTTCTGCTCGAAATATTAAGTCAACCTTAAACCCCGCACACCCGCACAATAAGGCACCTCAAGTGATCTCCGATATCGCGGAATTCTTGAATCAAGGATACATAGCTCTCCGTTTTTTATGAACTGAGCATAGAACCTAATTTAATTGGCCGCAAATCATTCAGCGCGCCAAGGTCTAACTCAATCACATCCGCATCTCTTATCCTATCTTGCGGTTCTATCGGCTCATTTAGAGTTATCTGATAGATATTCTCTGTAGTGGACCCCTCTTTAGATTCATCACTGGATGATGTCTCACTACCAGATGGATCATCTGCTGTTTCTAATTTAGTAGAAGATAAAGGAGCTCTCTCACTTTGAGGAGACTCAGGATAAGCATCGACTATTACTCGATTAGCTCCTCTACCTAGAACCATTCGACCGGCGGGTATATCGACTTGACAGTCTGTTCGTAAGATCCAAGGCCTACCCAGCAAAACTCGATAGCTAGGACGTCCTGCCAATCTGATCACTCTAAAGTCCAAGAAACATTCTACACTCGCAACTGTAACATGGACTCTAGTTACACAACGTTCTGGTTGTCTCAAACTATCATCAGCCATTCTCAAAAGGGTGGAGCTGTCTTTCTGAATGCCTAGACCCAACCTCTCCATCAATTCTGAACTCATGATATTGACAGAGGATCCAATGTCTACAATGGCATGTTCCACTAATATTCCATCCACATAAGCTGGAACCCTAGGGCAGTGCTTTTCAGCATGGTCAAACCAATCTTCCCCCACTAAAGCTATGCTATGAGGTTCCACAATATACCCGATATGCAGAATCTTCTTAAATTCTTTGCGTACTCCTGGAGATAATTTAATCAATTGCAAGAGGTTCACATCTGGTTTAACTTCGCAAAGAGAACTTGCTAAATCAAAGTCATGATAAGTAGCCAAAGCTCTCTTTTCTCGCCAAACCATCCTCTCTTTTGGTCTTTGGACCGGTTTTGGTGCTTCTTTCTTAGCTCTTGCCTTCTTTCTTGGCACTCCCTCATCTATTTTAGGGTCACCTTTCTTGTCAACCGGTCTTAGCAGTCCCCCTTCTATGTTAGGATTCTGGACTTGCGTCCCCTTATCCCCTTGTTTAGGGTTTCCCTCAATCGGCTTTGCATTATCTTTGTCAACCTCTTTAGCCTTTTGGCCTCTTGTCACGGCTCTCAAGTTAGAGGTTTCAGCATCATTAACTCATACAGCCTCAATAAGGCTGACTCCTTGCCTTGTGGCAACTCTTCTATAGTTGTTTTTCCCCTCTGCAATATTTGTCTTGGTGCATCATTTTGCTACAAGTTATTTCCTTGCGCTCTATGATTCACTGGGCCTGGTTGTTTACTCCCTTGTTGGAGGGAACTAATCTTACTCCAACAGGTAGCAGCTAAATGGCCCGACTTCCCACAAATGTCACATTTCACATTTGGACAGTTTCTGGGGAAGTGCTGTCCACCACACCATTTACAACTAAATCTAGAGGGTCCACCCTCTTCAGGGCGTCGACTCCCTATCAGATTTTGTTGCTTCTTCAAGAAATTAACGTCGACGGCTATTTTTTGATATTGTTCGGAAATCATATCGGTATAATGCTTCATCATATCCTTGACTTTACCAAGGACATTAGATGCACTCGACTCGTAGCCTCGATCGTCAACCCGCCGTTCCATTGGCCTAACAATCTGATTTGGCATTGGCTGTTGACCCACAGGAACAACATTCGAATTTGAAACTTGGCCTCCAACATTTGATGGAGCCAACTGACTTGCCATGGGCATAGTCACATTGGGAGGAGCCGGTAGTAAAGGTACATTTGAAACCATACTCCCTCTCCCAATAGGGTTAGTCATAGGCATCCCTTGACTTCCATTCATCAATGATGGATTGCTGCCAGGTACGAAACCCCCATTAACATTCATTCGAGAGGAGTAGGCCATTTGTAATTGTGCTTCTACTCCCTCTGCCCTCGTAATAGCGGTGTTTATATCTGCAAAGGCCACACTGCTCAATTGTACTTGGATATTAAAGTCCAACCCATGCAAAAAGTATTGCAATTGGGCAGCCGGCGGAATGGGAATGTAAGTCTGTAACTTATGGAATACTTCCTTCAACTTCTTGGCATATGCTTTCACATTCTCGTAAGGATCTTGACGTGTTACATTCAAGACCCGCAACCAATATTGGCCACCTCTTTGAGGGGCATATTCCGCTCGGAAAGCTGCATAGAATTGATCAATGGTGGTTATGGTTCCAGACTCTATGCTGTGATACCATGCCGCAGCCCTTCCTTTTAACGTCATATTGAAGAACATCATGAGATGTCCCTCGTCTTGGATGCGATAATTGAACATCAATCTCTAAAATTCACAAATGTGAAATTCTGCATCCTCTTCCGCTAACCCATTAAAAATGGACAAGGGAACTCCTAAGGCTGGTAAATCCGGTGTCCCTGCAGGAATTGCAATAGGCTGTGCCATGGTGACAATCGGACTAGCAATAGGAGCTTGAATAGACGGATTCACAACCCCACTTGAAATGGCTAGACTTGGTGGAGGAGAGGAAGACCTTACGCTTCCTCCTACACCTAACAGACTATATAGAGCAGTTGGGTTACTAAGACCACTGCTTTGTATACGTACTGGACTACTCCTTTGAGGAGAATAACGGCTTACAATCTCTAACTGCCATCTAGCTCTCTCAGCATGTTCGGCTTTCTGGATTTCGGCTTGACGGTCCTTGTTAGAGGACATAAACCAACTTCACACACACATAGGAGGCACTCCACTGACTAATAGTCCGAGCCCCACTGCAACTCTCCTACATCGCAGGGATTGGCCCTTTGATGCGCTGCTAGACATATAACACAAACGAGCACAAACTCCTCTCTCTTATATTTCTCATATGTCCAGGAGATATACCATGCTTCCTCACTTCACAGTCCCTTAGGAAACCGACTCTTTACCCTACAGCAAGGGATAACCTCACACTCTCAATCGTGGGTCAAAGTCCTAAGAAAACAATTGCTATGCAGTCCAGGAGATTTTCTTTTGATACCATGAACTATGCATAGTGTATAATGTGAATGGTTTAGTGCACAAACAATAGAAAATCAGCATTGTGCATCGTGCGCAACCAATCTTTTCATGATTTTCATGCTAACGTTTATGTATTGAAACAAGGAGAGACACCGAAATCTTATGCTCATGCTGCCTTTTCCTTTATTTTAAAATAACATCCTATAGCCATGATGCAACACATAAATCAGGTTTAATATTGTGCTTTGACGCTCAAACTCCCCTCTCACCCTACCGTTTAATGTTTTGCAATCGTTGATAGGTGTAAGGGTCGTTTTATGTGTATTTCTTTGTAGAGAAAGCAGTAAATACGGACAAAACATAGAAATGAGGATAAACCGAGGCTAACCTCGTGCTCTACCTTCATTATACATTGCACAAACACTTATGTAATTTTCTAAAATTTTCCTTTTATTGTTTCCCATTTTCTACAATTTTTTGGTATTTTTCCTCTATTATCTTCAATAAAAATATCTAGAAATTGAGATTGATTATGGGCTATGGCCCTTAGGTTCTTTGACAGCAAAATTTTAGGTTTTGTTGATGTTATATCTCATGTTGCCCCTTTATTTTGTAAAAAATCCTCCTTTTGCCTCTTAAACGTGTGTTTTACGGGTTTTATACCATTAATTTCAGCCATAACACATGATTTTCTGATTTTCTGAGCATAAACTGATCAAACTCATAGCAAACAACAACATAATGCATAATCAGTCGATGGGAACAATATTTCTGCTATGGGACTGCGTGTCAGCCCTCATTCAATGTCCAGCATCTTCAAAACCAACATTCTTCATGTCTTCATTCACCCGGAAGCAATCCGGTCTCATCCGGACAAGCTTTTCTCCATCATTCTTCATTTTCTTCATCCACACAAGAACAGCCCCTTAAGGGAGAGAGAGGGAGGAGAGAGAAAGACTAGAATCAGAGATCTCCATTGCGGCCACCATTTGACGGGTGAAGCATGGCGATAAGACCAACAGGCAGAGGGGAATGAAGCCCCATAGTCATTGTGTATGGTTGTTCATAGGCAGGAATCATGAGAGAGAGGAGAGAGGGCGCAATTTGCGCCAGCGTGCTGCCGCCATATTTCTTCATCCTCTCCACGATTTGCATGTTGCATTTCATGTGACATTTAACATTTGGGGCTCCCAAAGGTCACTTGCCCATTTGGCCCCCACCTTTTCAAATCTTGCCCATTTCTTGGCTCCTTCCTCGTCCAGACTCCAAATTGAGCTCTGAAAAATCTTGGGCGTCCGGCTTGATATCCCGCATTGGCCGGCAACTCTTGACAACCCGCACGGCAGTCTGAAAAATTATCAAAAATCAACAAGTGTCGCTCGGGCGCCTTTAAAGCACTTTGACGCTTAAAATCGCCCTAGGTCGAGCTGCCGCCTTTGATGTTGAATATTTTTCCCTTGATATTCATAATTTTTGGCTATTTTTAAGCACTTCTCGCCATCAAAAATCCACTCTCACCATTCCATGTCTTATTTTCAACATACTTTGGGTCACTTTTGGAGGGGGGTGTTGTCCCAAAACTTCCATATTTCCTTTCAACATTAAAAGTGGGGTAAGTGGGGTAAGTGGGGATTTTGGGGCTCCCATTCCCTGCATTGTTGCTGTGATAATTACTGGCATATGGGGGTTGCCTGATAGGGTATCTTTATTGTCCTACAATGGGCTGAATGCCCTCATTGCGACGGTATTTCTGACCATATCGTTCAGCCAATTCTATAGCTGCAAACAAGGTGGCTGGCTTTTGAGCCATTACATCAGCTGAGAGATGCACATCTAGCCCATAAATGTATTTATGCAATTTGGCCTCATCACTGACTGCCTCAACATACATGGATAGGTTCATAAACTGGTTGGTGTACTCCCTCACGGTGAGATTTCACTAGTCAAACTGATACCGTTGCCTAGCCAAGCGTTTTTTTTCTACCGGGGAGACAAAAACTTGAATCATATGCATCTTGAACTCTTCCCAATCACGAAACTGCTGATTTTCTCTTTGAACAAATCTCCACCATGTGTGGGCAAAACCTTCCAAATGAAGGGAGGCAAAAATAATATTCGCCTCATCGGTACGGGGGTAAATGAGAAAATAGGCTTCCAATTTAGAGGTCCATTCCTCTAATTCAGCGGGGATGAGGACTGCACATTAAATTTAGTAAACACAATCTTGTCAAGCAATTCATTTGGACCTTGTTATCCATGAATGCCATGTGCTTCATGCTGCCCATACATGCCTTGCTATCCAATCCTTGGTTGTCCAAAATTTCCATGGGGGCCATACTGTCCATGCATTACATGAGGACCAAATTGCACATTAGGACCTTACTGTCCAAAATAGCCATGCTGCCCAAAACTGCCATGTGCATATTGCCCATTGCCATATGCATACTACTCATTGCGATATGCATGCTGTCCATTACCATATGCATGCTGCCCATTGCGATATGCATGCTGCCCATGTACTCCTTGCATTCCGCTGCCCAAGATTTGCATTAGAGCCATTCCCATGAGTGTGCATATAGCTTCCATTGTTACGGGGGAGTTGTGGTGCCAAGGATGGGCTTGAAGGATTCGTAATGGGGGAGGGGAGGAGGGGTTCATCATGTCGGGTGGAAGGCTCACCCGTCTCATAAGTGCTATGGGGAATGGCATGGGTACCACCAAGACCTTGTGGGCTACGCCCGGTCTCCAAGGGGGAAGGGCGGTTAGCCTCAGGGGGAGGGACATACTCCTTGGGTCGATCCGAAGGGGGTGCAATGGTGGGGATGAGGGCGCCCATGTTCTCTATGAGTAAGTCCATCTTGGCCGTCATCTTAGAATGATGGTGATCTTGGCGGGTTTCCATCTCCCTATGGCGTTGTTCCATCTCTTGATGTTGTTCAGCATGATGGGTCTCATGTTGGCATAGGGTTTGGTTGAGCATAGATAAGCGGTCCATCTCGGGGGCACCCTCTTCAAACATGTCTTCACAATCCTCCTAGGCTGAGCTAGGATTGTTCATTGAGGCACATAAGTCCCTTATTTCATGCTGGAAGTCCTCCTGGGCCTTTGCTTTACCCTTGTGGCCTGCCATCCTAAGTGTAGTCCACCAGACCCCTTGTTACAGAAATGATAGTATCTTGAGCTAGGAAGCTCCGATTGCCAAACTTTTTGATTCAAATTAAAATTCTTGATCCCTTCAACGAGGCTATGTAAAAATATATCTGACCCATTGGCTGGATAATCTTCAATTTCTTTCCCATTGATCAAGATTTTACTCTAATCCTTAACCATGCTCTTGTTTGATTCCTATTGATAATTTTTTTTTGTAAGAAGGGTAAGTCATGCAATCAGTGAGTCACTGAATTGCAGAGGTAAATCCTTCCCCATCTTCTTTCCTTATTGATCATGCATATCATGAAAGGCCCAATCCTCAATTCATAAATGCATATCATGCTGGTTGCTTAATAATAAATGTCTCCCATGTATATTCCAGGTGAGGAAAAGCCCAATGCCAGGCGAGGTGGCAAGACAAAAGAGGGGTGACCCCCCTTGCCATCAAAGAACCTGAAGGGATGCACAACCCAGCCCGGGGGGAACTTTGCCCACCTCCTGGTGATTCGGAGCCCAAAGATTATTGCAGGTGCAGGTACATTTGATGGAATAGCCTGAGCCTTGATTATTTGAGTCTACAATCCTCTATATGCATTGGTAATGTCATGTATCACTTGGAAATGTATGGTGGATGCATGCAAGAAGGGCAGGGTATATAGTCATGAAAATTGTCTCAGTAATAAAACTACGGGTGCAAAGGATGTATGGTTCTATGTGGCATTGAGAATCACCGTTGAGGCCCTGGATGTCTTGGAATAAGCTCCTCACCATTGGGATAAGGTATGCTCCTTGAGGGAGTCTTTGCAGGGTATTGCAGACAGTTAGTTGCACACAGTCAGCCTGCAAAAGTTGATTACAGCAAAGCCTTCTTATGTGACTGAGCATGGGCCCTATAGCTTGATTGGAAGAGGGCATCCCCCCCTTCGATCTAAACTAAAAATCTCCCCAAGCATTTCTTCCATCTCTCTCATTGGCAATCTCAACCCAAGCATTTCTTCCATCTCTCTCATCAAGTGGCTGAGCTCAACAATTGGATGTAAAAGAGAGAGAAAGAACTGATTAACATACCTTGTTCAAGCCTAGGGAAGAGTTATTGGTTGCCTCCTTCAAGAGCTTTGTGGTTGCCCATCTTCTTGCTGCCCATGGTTGTATGGGGGCCTTCAATGTCATATATCTTGACTTATTGAAGCTTGTGGCTACTCCCAAGGCTCCCAAGGTGAGAAAATTGAATGGGATTTAGTGTGCCATGAGCTAGGCTAAAGGTTCCATGGCTGCCATGTTGAGATATCGAGCTCCACTCATGATATGCCAGGGTGACCGTTGTGCATTTATGTCACCAACTTGTTAGTTGCAGATGCGGTTGGTATACCGCCCATGAATAATAGCTAGATGATAGCTATTCTTATCTACTCTAGTTCGTGGTTTAGTTAGTATGCCACCTTAGTGAGTTCTTTTTGGCTTACACAACTAAAAAGAGGAAAATTGTTTTCAACCTCCACCTTTGTGTGTATTCCCCCATTGTGCAAGCAAGAAAGCTACAAGTGAGACTCCTTCCTTCTCTCCCACAATCTTGACATTGTTGAGAATCAGCAATCACACTCAAACAGCCTCTTTGTATGGAGTCTCAGGGTCAAGGATATGCAGGCTAACTTATCCCATATGCACAATGGTGCCTACTGCAGTTTCCTACTTTCCTATAAAGCATTGTACTTGCTTCCTTTCTTAATGCAATGATAGTACTCTTTTCTTTTCAGTGAAGTGTCAATGTCATTGTCCACATACACAAGATTGTGTTTATGAGTCCAAGTCTCAATCTTGGAACCTAATTCACTTGTGTAACAAATAGTATCCTTGTCTTCTCCATCATGAGTCCACACTTCTCATTTCATCCTCCATAGCTTTCGATTTTGCCATGCTCTAGATCCCGCATTTCTCACATGGTATCAGAGCACAATTGGGCATGGCATTGCTTGTCTAGCCTCTCTTGATTCCTTTCAACCACAGTCTAGCTCAATGTCAGCTCATGACTTCATCTCCCAACTCTACTCTCACTGAAGCTTCCATGGCAGCCATAGCCAGCAGCACCCTGTCAGATTGAGCTGCTTATATCTCACTCCACATGTCAAATCTCTTGGAGCTTCCTTCTGGAAAAGTATTCCCCAACTCACAAAGCTTCCCTGTATCACATCAATCCAGGACATTGGACCATCTGGAGCTCAGCATTGTGAAAATCCCCAATCTCTGCTCTGTGTCTGCCATAGCCAGACAGGACCTACCTCACTTGGAGCTTCCATAACTCTTCAACCAGGCCATTTCAGCCCACGATTTCTTCTAGGGAGTTGTTCCTCTGCTCAAGGCGCTTCATGTTGGCACAACAAATAACCACATTGGCAAGCTACAGCTCTGGCATTGCACAAATTCGACATCGCTGCCCCAGACTGCGCCGATTCTGTTCGCGCCCCCTGCGTGCTGCATACTGTCCACGATTTTGACGATTATGATAGGACTTTTGTAGCCCATGAAATCAGCTTCCTAGGCATATAAAAATTTTTGAAAATCATCCACTGTAGCTCCTGCAATCAGCAAAAAACCAGGCCCATGTCTCAGAAACCCTAATTCCACCATAGCCAAAGCTTCAAAATCTTGACTTTTTTCACTGTTTCTCTCACTGAAGTTATCAACAGTGATTTTAATCACTGAGAAATACTCTCTGAAGTTCATTAAAATACTGTCACTCAGATCTGAAGGCATCAGCATCAAATCAAGAAGGGGAAGATCACTTGGATTTTAAAAGAGTAAAAGACTTTTGCAGATCTGGTATTCATTGACACTCAGTTAGTGCTTTTTAGCACTTGTGTCTCTCAATCAATTCTTCTGTTGCTCAAATCTAATAAGTCTGAAGTTGATTTGCTACTGTTCCCATAAATCTAACATGGGCAAAGACTCTCCAAATGCTCGATTCAAAGGAGTCGGGTTTCACACTTGGCAAACCCGCATCAAGCTCATCCTGATGAAGAAGGGTCTCTGGGCCATCACAAATGGCAAAGAGAAGAAACCTCGGGACGCTGACCTTGCAACTACTTGGCAAAAGAATGATGACAGAGCTCAGGCCATTATCAAACTGGAGCTAGACGACAGTTATATCCACCATGTGGATAACTGTGAGACCTCACAGGATACATGGAAAAGACTTGACACCCTGTTCGGTGCACAATCTAAATCATCAAAGTATGGTCTCCTGATTGAGTTCTTCAGGCTTGAAATGAAGTCCAGCACATCACTTGCCACACATCTTAATTACATGGAAGGACTCCTAACCCAACTTGCAGGAATCAACATTAAAATGGATGAAGATGTTTGCATCGGTGTTCTACTTAAGAGCTTGCCTCCTGAATATAATAATGTATCAACAACTTTAATCAACATGCCAAATCCTGAACTTGTTGATATCCAGGCATCACTGTTAGAAGAAGAAAAGAAGCTAAAAACTAAAGAAGAACCAAGTACCTCTAGAGATGAGCATGCATTATATGTTGGCAACAGGTACAAAGGCAAGAAGGATCAGCTCTTTTGTGACTTCTGCAAAAGGACCGGACACACCGAGAAGTTCTGCCACGCAAGAAAGAGATCCCAAAAGGCCTATCTAGTCGCAGTCAAAGAAGAAGAAGAAAATGGAGCAAAGGAAGAAGAAGATGAAGATGAAGACCACCAGGATCGGAAGGACAAGACTCATCAGTCCTTGTACTCTCATAATTCTGATAGACTGTTTTAATAGCCTTGTATTTTCCTTGCCCTAATGCTTCCTGCCATAAGCTTTGTAAACTCCTTATGTAACTTGGCATTACAGTCCCTGTACACTTTGTGAGGCCCCTGTTACAGCCTCTGGATGTCCACCATGTTTATGGTACCCACACTTAGCTTTTTTTGCGATAGCCTCTGGTGTTTTGCCATGTCTGTGGTATGCCCACACTTTGCAGGTGGTTCTCATTACAGCCTCTACACACTTTATGCCTTTTCTAGTTGTGATTGAGGAGGGGTGTTGAGAATTAGCAATCACACTCAAACAACCTCTTTGTATGGAGTCTCAGGGTCAAGGATATGCAGGCTAACTTATCCCATATGCACAATGGTGCCTACTGCAGTTTCCTACTTTCCTATAAAGCATTGTACTTGCTTCCTTTCTTAATGCAATGATAGTACTCTTTTCTTTTCAGTGAAGTGTCAATGTCATTGTCCACATACACAAGATTGTGTTTATGAGTCCAAGTCTCAATCTTGGAACCTAATTCACTTGTGTAACAAACAGTGTCCTTGTCTTCTCCATCATGAGTCCACACTTCTCATTTCATCCTCCATAGCTTCCGATTTTGCCATGCTCTAGATCTCGCATTTCTCACAGACATGGTATTAGAGCCTTGTTCGTGGTAAGGAGCTCAAGAAAGCAAACCAAGTTCGCGGTATTCTGGTAAGAGGACCAGTGTTGCTTTCATTTTTCTGTTTTGGGAGCAAGTCTCTACAGCAGGTAGCACAGCCGGAAAGTGCAAGAGTGCATTATCTCAGATTGAGACGCCCTTCACAGTGTAGCAAGAGGGCAGTATATGCTGAGGGAGAGGGCTTTAGCCTTTGGTTGCTTTGTTTTTTTTATTTGAGGCCATTTCGGGCGTGTTTTGGAGGCGGAAGTTTTCTGCACGCACTCAGGAAAAGGCCCTGTTTTATGCTGTGCAACCACTGTTCTACAGGTCGGTGAAAAGTTACTGTAGAAATTGCATCGTATGCCTGTGCATAGAGACATTGGGAGTTACAGAATCATCCTTGTTGCATAGAGACATTGGGAGTTACAGAATCATCCTTGTTGCCTGTTGATGAAAAATCATCACTAGGAAGTGACTGTGTGGTCAAATACCACTTTCGTCAGTTTTGCAGATTTGCCCTTATGAGGCTGAAGCTGTGTTTTTTGCAGTGACAGAATTCTTTACAGTGTTCTATAATGGCGTCTGATTCTCTTTCACAGATTGTCACTGAAAAGCTTGACAAGAACAACTTCCAAGCATGGAAGTTTAGAATGACAAATTTCCTTATGGGAAAAGGATATTGGGAATTCGTTGTAGGAAATGAAGAAGAATCAGTTCTTCCTGATGTTTCCAATCAACAGCAAATGCAGGCATTTAAAGGATGGCATGAGAGAGCCAAAAAAGTTATGTACTGGCTATCCATCAGTATTTCAGACTCTGTGATTGTGCATATTCAGGATGCAAGTATGCCAAAGGAGGCGTGGGATACTTTGTCAAAAATGTATAGCACAAATACGCAAGCCAGGAAAATGGAGCTCAAGCAAGAGTTGCACAATGTGCAAAGAGAAAGTATGAGCATCAATGACTACCACATGAAGGTGAAGAAGATTGCAGATGCACTTGCTTCCATTGGGTCGCCAGTGGAAGATGATGATTTAGTTTCTGTGACCTTGAATGGTCGAGGAAAGGATTATGCACAGTTCCAAACATCCATTTCCGTCCGTGAAAGATTTCCTGATTTTGAGGAGTTGATTGCTCTTCTAATTTCTGAGGAGCAGAGAAATGGTGGTGCATCTTCTTTAGGAGGAACTTCGAAAGAAACTGTCTTCTACTCAAATGCTGGAAGAGGCAGAGGCAGAGGTAGAGGAGGCCGATCTGGAGGCCGTGGTAGAAATTAGAATATGTAGCAAACTCAAGAAAACCAGTCCTATGGAGGAGGACGTGGTAACTCTAGAGGCAAGGGGAGCCAAAGAGGTCGTGGTGGACGGCAAAGAGGCCAAAATGCAAACAGCAATGTTAAATTCTACTACTATGGTAAAATGGGTCATATGGCTAAAGACTGTTATAAAAAGCAGAATGACATCATGAATGGAAAATTACAACAAGAGAACTATGCATCTTCTAGTAGACAGGGTGATGACAGAAATGAGCATTTGTTTATGGTGCAGCAGTGTCAAGATTGTGGGAGAGAAGGAAGGAGTCTCACTTGAAGCTTTCTTGCTTGCACAATGAGGGAATACACACAAGGGTGGAGGCTGAAAATAGTTTTTCTCTTCTTAGTTGTGTAAGCCAAAAGAACTCTAGTACAAAGAAATAGAAGAACCCTATATATGGGTCTCAAACCAAACTCAACTAACTAAGGTGGCATACTAACTGAGCCACGAACTAGAGTAGATAAGGATAGCTATCATGTAGCTATTATTCATGGGCGGTGTACCAACCACGTCTGCAACTGACAAGTCGGTGACATAAATACACAACAGTCACCCTGGCGTATCACGAGTGGAGCTCGATATCTCAACACTCCCCCTCGAGCTCAATCCCAATTCCTCCACACCAAGCAGGTCTCTGAACTTGCGCAGCTTCTCTGCGCCCAATGCCTTCGTGAATATGTCAGCTACCTGATCCTCTGTGCTGACATAAACTAGATCAATAAGACCTAGTAAAACCCTCTCTCGCACATAGTGATAATGCACCTCAATGTGCTTTGTTCTAGCATGATAGACTGGGTTATTTTCCAAGTGTATACTACTCATGTTGTCACAATAAATGACAACTGGTCCATCTGTAGACTGATGCATATCATAAAGTAGCTTATGCAACCAAGCTACCTCACATGCAGCCATTGCTGCACCCCTATACTCAGCCTCTGTGCTCGACAAGGCAACTGTAGGCTGTTTCTTGCTGCTCCAAGTGACTGCAGCACTCCCAAAAGAGAACAGATATCCACTGGTAGATCGTCTATCAGAAATACTACCAGCCCAATCAGCATCAGTGTATCCATGCAACTGTATCTGAACCCTAGTCTCATAAAATAGTCCATACTGCAATGTGGACTTCACATACCTGAGTATGCGTCTAGCCGCATCCAAATGTGGTTTCCTTGGAGCCTACATAAACTGACTTACCAATCCAACAACATAGCTCAAATTTGGCCTGGTAATAGTCATATAAATCAAACTTCCTACTATGCGTCTGTACATAGTACGGTCTTCGAGAAGCTCACCTGCATCTACGCTCAACTTCACATTCTGCTCCAAAGGAACTGAAATAGGCTTACAGCCTGTCATCCCATATTTGGACAGCATGTCCAATCCATACTGCCTTTGCAAGAGCCATATCCCACTTGGTGATCTAATCACCTCAATGCCCAAGAAATAACGCAGCTCTCCCAAATCCTTCATCTCAAACTTCAGCTTCAATAGCATTTTCACATGAAGGATATCTTCATCACTATCACCTGTGATAATCAAGTCAGCAACATAAATGACAAGCAGCATAATATCTTTCTTTGTTTTTCTCACATAAAGTGAGAAATCTGCCTTGGAAATCTGAAAGCCAATAGTGACAAGATATTGTCCTATCTTGTCAGACCATGCTCTAGGTGCTTGCTTCAAGCCATACAAGGCTTTCTTCAACCTGCAAACATACTTAGGATGAATAACATGCACATAACCTAGTGGTTGCTCCATATAGACCTCTTCTTGCAAATCACCATGCAAGAAGGCATTCTTTACATCCATCTGATGTAAAGACCATCCCTTTGATGCAGCCATAGCAATGACTGCTCTTACGATTGCCATCCTTGCAACCGGACTGAATGTTTCTTCATAATCAATGCCATATGTTTATGCATATCCCTTGACTACTAATCTTGCCTTGTATCTGTTCACAGAACCATCTGCATTGTGCTTCACCTTATAAACCCACTTACAACCAATCACATTCTTATCTTTAGGCAAAGGTACCAATTCCCATATAGCATTTGCTTCCAAAGCATCTATTTCTTCATCCATGGCTTTCTCCCATTTTTCTTTTCCCATGGCTTGCTCAACAGAAGTGGGTTCTAGTTCCTATATCACTTTGACTATATAGGCATAGTGAATGGCTGTAAATCCATCATATTTCAGCCTATCCACAGGATACCTAGCTCTGGTAGACCTGTGCAAAATAGGCTTACTTCCAGATACTCTCAAAACATCCCTGGTCTTCCTTACTCTAGGTGTAACAACAGAAGGAATACTCAACTCATCAATGCTCTGTTCTGAGCCATTGGATTCACCATCCACATAAGAGTGACCTGCATTCACATCAAACATGGACTGATCTACCTTCTCTTTTCCTTTTCATGATACCTGCATACCACTATTTGCATTGCTTTGAGAAGATTCTCCTGATCTCAATCTGCCTGTCCATGGCGAAGAATGTGAACTGCTACTAGAGGACACTCCAGGTCCACTAATATCTTGTGAAGACTACTGCTATGAATTCTGTGCAGCATTACCATTTTGTGCATCTACATTATCAATCACATTTACTGGTTTATACCAGCTACTCATCTCATCAAAAACAACATCTTTGCTCACTGTAAACTTACGAGTAGAAGGGTTATAGCATCTATACCCTTTCTGTGGGGCAGAGAGTAACCAATAAAGATGCACTTCTCAGCTTTTGGATCCAACTTGGATCTCAACTCATCTGGCACATAAACATAGGCAATGCAACTAAAATTTTTCAAATGAGAAATATCTACTTTCCTACCAGTATACCTCTCCTCTGGAGTCATCCCATGTATTGCTGCAGTGGGAGTCCTGTTCATTATGTAGACTGCTGTAGCAATTGCTTCAGCCCAGTAAAAATCTGGCAAGTCTTTTTCGTTGAGCATGGCACGAGATACCTCTCCAATATGCCTGTTTTTCCTTTCTGCAATTCCATTTTGTTGTGGGGTATGACTGCATGAATATTGCTGCTTTATGCCATGCTCCTGTAGGAACCTTGCAAACTCATTTGAGAGATACTCTCCCCCTCCATCTGACCTTAGGCATTTTATTTGCAGGCCTGTTTCTTTTTTAACCATAGCTTTAAGAGTTTTGAAATGCCCAAAAACTTCACTTTTCTTTTTCATAAAATATACCCAAAATTTTCTGTTATAGTCATCAATAAAAGTGACAAAATAATGACAGCCTCCAAGAGATGCAGCTTTAGTAGTCCACACGTCAAAGTGGATTAATTCCAATGGCTTCTTACTGTCTTGAACATGTCTAGGAAATGGTTTCCTTGCCTGTTTTCCAAACTGATAGGCTTCACATACCTTATGCATTTCTGCAACCTTGAATTTAGGCAATCCTGCAACAATATTTTGGGCCTGCATTGATTTAAGTTGCTGTACATTAACATGACCAATTCGTTTATGCCAGATATCAATATCTGCAACAACTACACCGGTCCCATGTGCAAACATTGTTGCACTTAATTCAGGCATGTTTGCATCCAATGTAAACATTCTGCCCTTCTTCTTTCCTTTTGCTATCAAGCGACCTTTATTTTTCATATCATCAACAAAGCATCCATGAGGATTAAATCTGACATGCAAGCCCTGCTCAACCATTTGACCAATAGAAACCAGGTTCTTGGTGATATTCGGGACATGAAATACATCCAACAGGTATTTCTTTTTCCCATCTTGCATAGACAAAGGAATTTTTCCAATCTGCACAATAGGATGTGCAGTATCATCACCAGTCTCCACAAATCCTGATTTTTCTATTTTCCTTGCATCCTGCATCCATTCTGCATGACCTGTCATGTGGTTTGACGCACCTGAGTCAACATACCACACTTCATTGCTTTTTTCTACACTTGTCATAGAATTGTTCATCTGCTTGTTGAGATATCGAGCTCCACTCGTGATACGCCAGGGTGACCGTTGTGTATTTATGTCACCGACTTGTCAGTTGCAGACGCGGTTGGTACACCGCCCATGAATAATAGCTACATGATAGCTATCCTTATCTACTCTAGTTCGTGGCTCAGTTAGTATGCCACCTTAGTTAGTTGAGTTTGGTTTGAGACCCATATATAGGGTTCTTCTATTTCTTTGTACTAGAGTTCTTTTGGCTTACACAACTAAGAAGAGAAAAACTGTTTTCAGCCTCCACCCTTGTGTGTATTCCCCCATTGTGCAAGCAAGAAAGCTTCAAGTGAGACTCCTTCCTTCTCTCCCACAATCTTGACATGGTATCAGAGCCTTGTTCGTGGTAAGGAGCTCAAGAAAGCAAGCCAAGCTCGCGGTGTTCTGGTAAGAGAAGCAGTGTTGCTTTCATTTTCTGTTTTGGGAGCAGATCTCTGCAGGTAGCACAGCCGGAAAGTGCAGGAGTGCATTGTCTCAGGTTGAGACACCCCTCGCGGTGAAGCAAGAGGGCAGTATATGCTGCGGGAGGCGTTTAGCCCTTGGCGACCTTGTTTTTTTGATTTGAGGCCATTTCGGGGCCTGTTTTGGAGGCGGAAGTTTTCTGCACGCACTCAGGAAAAGGCCCAGATTTATGCTGTGCAGCCACTGTTCTACAGGTCGATGAAAAGTTACTGTAGAGATTGCATCGTATGCTTGTGCGCAGAGACATTGGGAGTTACAGAATCATCCCTGTTGCTACCAGTACACCTCTCCTCTGGAGTCATTCCATGTATTGCTGCAGTGGGAGTCATGTTCATTATGTAGACTGCTAGGCCTCAAAATACCCTCTTACATCTTATATACCGTCAGTGTGATTGGTATGTTCCCATGCCATGTTCCCATGATCCCCGCTCATTACATCTTCGAAGTTGAATCCTTCTTTGTTGTTGATGAGAACCTCTTGCAGATACCATCAAACTCATTACATAAATCAAGCATGAAAAAAATACTTACATGATTTTGCTTCTTCACAATACCCATGTCCAAGATCAAAACAAACTTTGCACCTCTTTTTCTTCTCCTTTCATTTATGCATTGCAATTAATTAGATTAAAAATTTTAAACTTCAAAACTTAAAATGAAACTTGAATGCTCTCTATAATATTCCGACCACAGTGCTTCATATCAAGAAACAAATTTGGGCTTGAGGTGTTTTAAAAATTACTCGTCGAGCTATCACATAAGTGACCGCACATCATTTTCCTGATATCAAGTCTCACATTAAATCAATTCTGCAATCTGACATGAGAAGATGAGTCAATGTTCCCAGCTAACAAAAAGCAAAGACGCCTCATAAATAATATTACGACGACTTGTTCATATAAATTTTGTCGCATTATCTTTGATTTGGCATTCTCGATTCCATTTAATGCGTTGAGGATCACATTGATTTTGTAACCACAAGACAATTCGCAAAAGACTCAATCAGTAGAGATGAAGAACGTACAAGAACGAGTATGATATTGAGTAAGTTAAATATCAAAGAGTAGGACATGACTTTATATACTAGATAAGTCATGAAGTAACTAGGCCAAAAACCACCATATGAAGTCGTTTTGATCCAAAGAAGATATTTTTGAACAAATAAGCCAAAAAACATGACATTTTTATGCTTGGAGAAAGAGAAAGCATTAAATAATCATCCCTGTGCCACCATCCAAGAGGTAAGCAATCAAAATAAATATTTAACAAAGCTCAATTGGCTCTTAACACGCTCGGGTAAGTTACTCATAAATATATATGTGCATCACATGGATTCAAAATAAGATTTTTTAAAATGTCATTTTTATTTATTTTTTACATACAAAAGGATATAATATAAAGGGATTATTTATAGATTGAATAGAAAAGGGTTATATTTTATTCAAAAAAAATTCACAGATAAGAATATTTAAAAATAGGCCTTGAATGCATGTGATGTGTAGATGATATACATATAGTAACTTCCCCAAGTTGACAAGTAGCCAAACAAATCAATCGATTGCATGCTTCCTCTCATGTCTATAAATATACACCCTCTCCTTTATAAAAAAAGAAAGAAGGAAGCCCTCTTGATGATGGAAAATTTTCTCTACTTCTCTTATTCATTGAAGCTTTGTGTAATATTCCGCGTTACAAAAAAATGTGATAAATGAATTTTTTTTTATATTCCCCCCCTTATCCCTCCAGCCGACTGAGGAGCTGGAGGGGGAGGGAAATAGGAGGAGTAGCTAAGATCCTTGGTGGAGCTATGATGGAGGAGAGGACATGCGTGTCGACGTGCAAGGAGGGAAGATCCCCCTCCCCTCCACTATTTAAACGAGGGGGGGCCGCTGGAGAAATGGAAGGTTGAGCCGTGTGAGAAGAGAGGAGACGCTCTGAATCCGTGAGGTAGAGAGAGAAGGGTGGACGCGATGCTGCATCTGCC
Source organism: Lygodium microphyllum (assembly GCF_053477565.2). Lineage (NCBI taxonomy): Eukaryota > Viridiplantae > Streptophyta > Polypodiopsida > Schizaeales > Lygodiaceae > Lygodium > Lygodium microphyllum. Next base: position 153,230,489 of record NC_141139.1, on the reverse strand, counting down.
GTCGAGCCAAGAGGTCCCTCTGTCGTGAAAGGGAAAGGTGGAGTGAAGGTGCTGATCACTGCGCTGAAGCCATGCGCCAGTGCCATCCCAAGACGCCATGATGGCCGACTGACAACTATTTCCTCGTGCATCCCCCCCCGTGTAAAAGCTTCTAAGAGGACTTCATAAGCCCCCTTTTCCCCCCCAAAAAAGTTTGACCTTAAAGGTCCTTGTTATCCCCGTGTTTTTTAAACCCCCCCTAAGGAACCCCTTAGGCCCCCTTTCCCATAGCCTTTAAGGCTACCCTTTTTTCCCTCCTGGAATTTTCCCCCTAAGGGCCCCCCTTAGCCCTTTTTCCTTCCCCCCTCAAATTTCCCCCTTGGACCCCTTAGCCCCTTTCTCACCCCCTTAAAATCTTTTACCTTAAAAGCCCTTATTCTTTTCCCCCGTATCTCAAATCCCCCTAAGGGCCCCCTTAGCCCCTTTTTTTCCCCATGCAAAATACCCTTGGGGCTTTGTTTTTTTGTTTTCCCCCACTCGTAAAAGGAAAGAGAGTGTTGAGGGTCTTTTTTTAACACCTCCCTTTCCCACTCAAAAAAACCTCGTAAGGGATTCCACACTTTTATTTTTTTCCTTGTTTGTGCGAGTTTTACAAGGCCATTAAGCCCTCCTATGGCTTTAATGGGTCTTATCCGCAAAAGATTGTGAATCACCCCCTTCCGAATTCCCTACTTCAAGGAGGAAGCCTTCTAAAACTACTTTCGACGGAAGGTGCAAGTTATTGCAAAAGGGAGCCATGGTGGAATTTCAAAAGGAATTGTAAAGCTACTTCCACAACGGAAAGACTATATCTACGATGCCGCCTAAGAAAGTCCAAGGTGTAGCTGCGGGAGGGTCATCTCCCGGTATCCATGTGGATATCTCACCTCAAAGCCAGGTTTTTCTTCTTGGTGTTAATTCGGTTTTAAGTCGATCATGCAAAGAAAAATTGTTAAGGTTAGGATATATTTGTTCGAGTTAATTTTAACGAAGGAGTTAGCTTATGAATGACAATGTATACAACTTAGCTTTCTTCAAATTGCATCAAGCATTATAAAATTACGAGCAAGATTAACCATTTACTATAGTAATATATTCCTAAGGAAAAAAATTATAAATCGCACCATTAGTCTTATTCCTTTCGCAACGAATCATGGTAAATGGCTAAATTCATGAAAGGTTTCTTTCGATGCTCAAATTACTAGGGAGTTATCTTTGCTAGTTGCACATCTTAGCAAGGAAATTGTTGTTATTTGGCATGAGTTCATCTTTAAAGAAAATGGAAGTTAAACGTTAGGAATTAACAAGTATAAAAATTAGATATACGAACTCATTTGGAAAGAAAATGTAATGGGGGATTGCTGGATGACACTCTATTAACACTTTTCCCTTGCTATTTGAGGACTTGGGACTAATAAAGTGTGTATACACCAATTTCACAGCTAGGCCTTTTTGTCCCAAGGAGTATTGTCGCTCTTTGTATCACCTTGACATTATGCTATATGCCAAATTAAACTGTATTGATTGGGAAAGTAAATTGTCACAAGGATAGTAAAACCGTGATAAGACGATTAATATTACCTTCCAAAAGATAACTGAACCAATCTAAACATAGAAACATTCATACCCTAAACACTTGGCTACTTCCTTACCATAGGGACAATAAATTCATAAAGATAAGAAACTAGGGTTTGTCCCTAAGGTTCTTAAAAGAAAAAACCCTAGGCCTGACATACGTCAGCTTAAAGAATCTAGACAGATTATTCCATCGCAGGACTTGCGCAACAGGTATGAAATCATTTAGTCTTGTGATTGATTCACAAGGAGAAAGGGGAAAAACCCTCATCAAGGACGGCAGATCCTTACGCAAGTTATCTTGCTAAAAGACGTATTTTTGGATATCCTTCTAAATAAAAAAAGTTGTAAATCGGAAACTAGCATATCTAAAGCACTTTAGGGTTAACCAAGTTGGTTATGCCCTAACACCGGAATGTAAAAGGATCTTGCCAATTTACAAGACACCTTGGGAACGAGTGCTGATACACTCAAAAAGGAAAGAACACTTCCTTAGCAGTTTGCCATACAACTGGGTTGATTAATGAAAATGTTTGTGCTTGCTAGAGATTTTAGGACTCTGTTTGAATTATGAATTACAAATTAAATGAGTACCTATACTTCAGGTTAAAAGGCCTGAAGGGAGAGGCAGCTTCAGTTACCCCCGACTGCCTACCGGACCCTAACCAAGGGGGTTGTTGACCGCGCCGGGAACGTGGACCGAACCCGCCGCGAGAGGTCTCTCCGTTAAGCTCTACTTGGAGTAGGAGGACGCTTGGGTACCAGGGGGGCTCTGGCCGTAAATCCCTTGCCTTCCGGGTCCTGCACAAGAGGCTAACGTGACTCGGGATTGGATCTCGAGACCCGCATACTAGTTGTCGGGCGGAAGCTTGGAATAGTGATCCCTAGTGATTACTGGATAGCCTTCGGGCAGATTATGGACAAGCCTACGGGCGGAACTCCTTGTATTTCAAAGATAAAATGATGAAATGTTAAAAGAACTTGCTTGATATTGTTTTTCTATGTCACGTGATAAGATTACGTGAAAGAACCAGTGCTTAAAGGGATTAACTAAAGAAGCTGATTGTTATATGTAAAATTAATGTGTTAGATAATTACATAACTAAAACAAACCGAGGAAAGTGCGAAGGATGGACCATGGGTCTGTCCTACGGTTGGATGGTCCCGGTTAGCCGGGAACTTTTCTCAAAAATATCGAAGAACAGTTGAATGATCATCATCATCAAAACGAATAACGAGAACGATGACCTAAAGTTACGTCTTACCCGATTTACGCTGTTTTAGGGGAACGGAATGGGACTATGCCTTATGGCAGAGAGGTTGAGCTTTGCATCCCCCTCGTTTTCCATTCTCCTTGAACCAAGTGCAACGTGAATCCGCTTCGGACCTGGCGTTTCTGCGTAAAGTAGTTCACTCGAGTCTTACGCTAGTTGCTGTTAGCTAATGACCAAATAAGAAAACCCTAATTCCGGTCGATCCTAAGTGGGAAACGGCCAGGATACTTCCGCTACGTGGCAGATGCGGAAAGAAATAGATCACAAAACCTGTAACATTCCTCGGGAGTGCCGGGCGGAGTTTTCTAGACATCCTTTCCGATGGACTGCTAAGACGTGTCCTGGATGATACCAGGGAACACGTTACACTTTGAGTCTTGAAAGAGGAAAATACCCCCCTCCCTTTCTACCTCATTTTCATTTTCTCTACCCTATGTTATGCCTTAATCCCATACGACCATATCACTAAGAAAAACACCAGTAAATTTTTTTTAGACGATCACCAACTCTCCTTAAACTATCACGTCAATTTTTCCTGACATCCGATGGCTCCGTGAGGTGGCAAAAATTCAAGAAGCACATTTGAAGCAAGGGGAGCAAGGAACATGGCCGATGGAGAAAATAACGTAGTAGGAATTGGCGAGACCCCCGTTACAGCAAACCTGAGAGAGGTAACATCTCGTTGGTTTGGAAAAAATTAATGTTTTATAAGCTTATCATTTTATTTGGCTTTAAACGATTATAAATGCATTCTAATAAAAATGCATATGAACTGCCACTTATAAAAATAACCTAAGTACTATAATAATTAACTATTCAATAAAAAGACTCTTTCACTTGAAAAATGATTATATGTATCTCATTAAGAAAATATCTTAATTATGATTTATTTTATGATATTTATTGTTATTTCATTAATGACGCATGTGATCATAATAATAGAAAATGATAGAGGTTGTTAGAGAAGGAAATATTTTATAATTTTTCTTTGAAAGTAACTATCTCTATTTTATTTTTCTAATGATAAATAGATGCATATAAATTTTATAACATTTTATATAAAAATATTTAGATAATATCTTGAAATAATCAATGTATTAAATCAATAGAAAATTATATATAAAAATATATACAATATCTGCATAAATTAGGTGTGTGAAAATATATTAATTTGATGTCTGAAAGACGAAAAAAAATCACACTTATGATTTTTGCATTGCTTGGAATCAAATTTTCAGAAAAACAATTAGCATTACACTTAAGACATAACTAAAAGAAAATTGATCTTTCTAGATAATGTTGAAAGTTTGGCAAATGGTCATACATCATCAATTAAACCATAGAATGTGAGTAGAATAAAATAAAAAATCATTTTCTTGTTGAAAACACACGTAATAGCGAGAGCATCAATATCATGAGTTGACCCATGTATGAATCACCAAGAAAACCTCACCTAAAATATCGAGAATGTTGTAGCAAAAACAACTATGAAATACTCGACAACCCTCAAATTATCAGTAAGAAAATTAAATAAATATCGGAAGTCTGTAGGACTTGTTGGACATTGATAAGAATTTGTCAATACAAATTCTAAAGTCTAAATGAACTTGGAAAAGTATTTGAAATCCTACTAAGCACAGATTAGGACAGGGCAGTGCATGAATTACCTACCATAGACCTAAATGCATATATTATCTTTTAGAAAAAAAATAACAGATTTTTCATAAGAATAAAATAGGCTTCTCATAATTAATCAGATTCACAAAATAACTTCTGGATCCCGAAAAAGAGTTAGAAGTGGAAAGCAAAATCCTAAGAATAAGGTGGGACCTTAAAAGAGAAACCCTAGATTTGGGTGGGCCTCTTCTGATGCTAAAAAAACACTTGCTAATGTTTCTTTTTTATTTGTGCATGCATTGATGGTTGCATAGGAAAGATTGATTGTGCTTGTAGCAGTTAGATCTAATTGTAAATATATAATCATGATAATAAGAGAAAATATCATGTTATGCCTCCCCCACAACTAGATGCAGAACCCTTCTCCAAGGGGGATTGTTTTGTACCATCACGAGGAGCTTTGGACCGCCGGCCCCAATGGCTACGAGAGGTCGCTCAATGAGGAATCCGTTAGGCAGGAGGAGGCGGGAGGGGGCTCTAGCCATAAATCTCTCGATCACTCCTACGAACTGCCTAACCATCACATGAATCATGATGGGATCTTGGAGTCCCTGGTACTAGTGAAGGGACATATATCTTGGAGAGTTTATTTTGTTCTGTGCAAATAGAAGGGATTTTTTTGGTGAACAGAGGTTTATCTTCTGTGTAGGCAGAAGGGAAAAATCATTGTAAATAACTTTGTGGAATATGTTTTGCCAAAAGATTATTTTCTCTATCTTTGTGTTGTGCCCTAAAATTATGTGAAGAAATCTATGATAATGGGTTCATTAACGAATCTGCTTTTATATGTCATAGCTTAATGTGATAGATAATCAAAAAACTAAAGAAAGCCATTTATGGGAAGCGGGTGGGTAGGATACCTGACACAGATCTGTCTTACAGATGGTTGGCCCCAGTAAGCTCGGAGTTTCTCTCAAGAGATTGAATGAATAATTAATTAGAAAAAATTATGTAGAATCGAGTGTTGACTTACCTAGGATCAGGTCTTAAAACCTTCATTAAAAATTATCTAAGGAAAAGGGTACGTCGGCTATTCCATAACTCCGTTAAGGTTCCCTAAATCCTAACGAGTTATTGGAAAAAAGTATTGCACTCCATGAACCAAGGGTAACTATTATCACTCCAGTCATACAAGAGGCCCTTGTGAGATACATCCAATAGAGCTAGCTGATGTATCGAGACCTCAGTTGTCAAATTAGGACCCGGAGCTTGCAATTCGATTCTCGTGGGGACAGTGAGTATCTTCCATTACTACAGGGTGGACTCTAGAAAACCTAGAGGGTAGACCCCCTTCTACATTCTCGTAAGTGCCAGGCGAAGCCATCTAGGATAGTTCCCTGATGAACCACTAAAATGTGCTGCCATGAAATTGTTAGGCAAGCACGTGACACATGGTATCGGATCATAATTAAAATTAAAAATATCTATTATTTTTAAGATTAACTGTTCTAAGTAATAATCAGTTTGCTAATTGTTAAGAAAAAAACTTGGGCAGAATAATGAAGCCTAGAACTAATTCCTTGTTGTTCGAGCAATGTACACATCTACGTTGAACTTCACGGATGACGAGTGGAGAAGAGAAATGATGAGGATACTTGATCCCCTATATGATCCATTCCCTGTGAATCATGAAAGAAGATGGTTTTAGCATTATTGGTACATCAAGGCCAATTGATTCTTCAACATGTAGACTAATATAATATGCCTTGAATGGATGGAAAACTTAAAAGTAATTGAGGCCTTTATCTTTTGTCTCTCTAGAAAGAATCCGCTTATGATTACCAGTGGGGTCGACAGATACGTTATCAAGAATTTTTCTAAAAACTGAAAACCCCTAGTCAAATTGTAATTAGGTTTGGTTTTTGTTAGTTCAGTTGTTTGCGTGACTGTTTGTGTTGTCATTTCATATTTAGATTTCTTGTGTTTGTCAGCTAGCTTAGGATTTGTTTATGTCATTTTGTTTGGTTTGTTGAGTGTGAAACTTGAGAGCCTTGGTCGAGCTTGGTATTTTTTTGGATAGATTGAAGCTGGAGTTTGCTAGTAGTTGTCGAACATTGTGGAACAAGGTTTGTTTTCTTGCTGAGACTCTTGCACACCATATTAGGGATAATGGATTCGCGAGCACTTCATGCATGTTGCACTTGTCTAAGGCACTGCACTCGGGGGTTGTCTCCTGAATTGCCCAAATACTTCCATACCATGGGTTGGGATTACGCACGTTTTGCAGCATCGTTGAGCACTTGCACGGCATAAGGCCCGCTACAGCTATATGCACTAAATCTTAGTTGCACGTGCACTTAAGATATCACATGTCATTGTACACATACATTTTTTGCACACATGATATTTGGGATATTCATCGCTAAATTGGGAACCTTTGGTTGAGTGTATAAGGTGGTTGGGTGAGTTAGAGGGTCATGAAGAATGCCGCCAATTGTGAGATGGGTTGTTCTTATTTGGTCAACATCTTGAGGACCATCATTTTTTTGGATGATTGTGAGAATTTGGGTGGAGCGGAGTATGACATGTTTTCTTGCAGAGAGTTGAGAGGTGAGGTTAAGGATTTAAATAATCAAGGAACTTTGTTTGCATAATGCATGATGCACAAGCACATGTAGATAGGCTAGGCACAATTTCTTCAAGTGCATCCATAATTTTTTTATGTGAGCATTGCTTGAGTGTTTGCATAGCATGAAATCCAATTTGCATATTTTCTCAAATCATGAGTTGATGAGCATTAAGTTCTATTTCAAAGCATATTTTGTTGCTAAGGCACATTGCCTAAAAATACAGTTCATTTTGGAGATTCCAAGGGTATGTATTTTCCACAATGGAGTTTATGGACGAAGGCATATGAAGATGGCAATTTTGATACATTACCATGGGTTGATAATTGGACACAACAACAAGACTTAATTATTTAAAGCTCATGAAGGCACATTGAAAGTTGCCACATGCCTCAAAGATGGATGTGGAAATAGTTATGGTATAGAAGCAGTTCAAATCTACATTTTGAAGGAAATCACTCCTTAAAAAGAGATGTTATGAGAGTAGTGATCTAGTCAAAGCAATGTTTAGAGACTATAGAGATTATCTACTAAGCTCGCGAGGATGGGTGATCTTGATTTGTTCATTCTATAAGGAGGTGAATTGAAGAGAAAGTGATATTCTATTAGAAGATTAAGGCCAATGCGGACAACGATGACGCGACGCGTTCAAGGGACAAAAGATGACCTTGTCCAGGATTCTTTCAGCAGCCAAGTGTCTGTAGCTATCGCTGCAAGTCCAGATATATCAGCAGCCATAGTCAACGGCAGGCTCATGAGCTGAGCAAGTTTGCGTACGCAGAACAGGAAGAATGGAAAACAATTAACATGCATAGTATCTCTGAATTGTTCAGTACGAAAAGGAAGAGAAAGGATGGCTACCGTTGATGATGGCAGTAATGGCATGGTTTGCAAGCAATATGATGGCATCGGATTGCAAGCAGTGATGGCGAAAGTTTAGTTAAATCTCTTATCAATATAGAAACATGGCGGCATTGTACTTTGAAGGCAGGAAATTCGACGGTCAACACTGGCGGCTTGAAGTGTTGATCGCAGGCAAAACGGCATAATCACAACGCAGAGCGGCTGTCGTTTATGATACGCAGAGTTGACGCGCAAGACAGCAAATACTATTAAAGCGGACAGACATAATGGTAAATAAAGCGGCAATAGAGACTTGACGTTAAACGTGGGCTGAGACTGAGAGACATTTTTAATCATTGGCATAAAGCGACATTTTAAAGCACATGAAGCGGCATGATTGGCCACGCAGGGATGATTTCGACTGAAGATGATGGCATTACGGGCAGCCAATTTGGCAGCGTGCAAATCCGACGGCGTGAGGATGACGACTGATGAGGAGAATCAAAAGTCAAAAATGCTTTATGAAAAGCGTTTCAAAGCCTTAAGGCCCTTAAGTTTTGACCAAAGAAGCGATTAGTTTTTTTAAGCCCATTGAGAAAAGCTAAAGGCTTAAAAAGCCTAAGGCTTTTCAGGAAAGCAAAAAAGCCAAAAGCTTAAAACACAATGTATGTATCTTTTGAGAAGCTTATTTAAGGAGAGAACTACAAGGCTTAGGAGCCTTCTCCCTCGATTCGAGTTGTATCTTGTGAGAGATGTGAGAGAAGGGTCGCATGTGAGAGAGCAAACTCTTGTTGTGCTAACTTGTGAAGTCAGAGAACTTGGAAGTTGAAGCATTGAGTATCGGCCAAAGGTTATTAAGGATTGAGTGTCGGCCAAAGGTTATTAAGGTACAAAATTTTCATATTGTTGGTTTTATCTCCGAGGATTGTTTTGAACGTTGTGTTGTGTTTGTGTAATACTCTACCCACATTCGGGTTTTAGTTGTTTTGCTTTCGCGTGTGGTTTCTGGTGTTCTGTCAAATATTTAAATTTTTTTTGTTGTGTTGTGCATTCGACAAAGTCAATTTCCCCAATCGGCACTCCTTAACGTCTCGTTATCGGGCTGTGAGTGAGACTTGTTCTTGATCAGCGCTAGCATAACAACATCTAGACCGTTATGTCTATGACAAGGTACTGAAGGTTGTTGAGAAATGATAAATGAAGTATGCTCCAAGGAAGAGCTGTCCTGAATCTCATATGTATAGTGAGGAGAGTGGAACAACCCAACTTCTATAAAGCATTGTACTCGACCATCACTTTCACATGATGATTACAATATCATGATGCTTGGTACCTTCATATAGTATATTTGTCATTGTCGGTGTCTGACACAAGATTGTGTTTATGAGTCCAAGCTAATCTATCTTGGAACCTAATTCACTTGTGTAACAATTAGTCTCTCTTTGTCTATGTCAACATGAGTCTTGTCTTCATCTTCCATTCTCCATAACTCCTGCCATACTCTAGATCCACACTTTATGGTATCAGAGCCCAGTCATGCATGGCTTGGCTCATCTCCATCTCTTCTCAACTCAGGTTCAGTGTTGGATCTCATCTCCAACTTCATTTGCATCTCTACCTTCAATAAAGCTTCCATGGTAGCCATAGCCAAAAGTACCTTATCAACTTGAAGCTTTTATATCTCTCTTCACAGGCCAAATTTCTCTAGACTTCCTTTTGGAAAAGTGGTTCCCTGCTTCCAGAGTTCCTTCCTAATAGCTCAAATATTGACTTTGAGCAACTATAACCTGACCATTGCATGTTTTCAAAGTTGCTGCCATATCTGTATCTGTGGAGGGCAATAACACCGACTTGACTTCTTGGAGGAGTTGGATCTCCATATACAGGCTATATGTCTCAAAGATTTCTTCTAGAGAAACATCATTGAACTCCATGCACTCCTACTTGGCACATTACAATGGGACATTGTTGCTTCTTGACTTTGGCGTTACAAAAATTTGTGGTTGCTGAAAATTCTATGCCTATAATATCAGTTCGTACAGCTTCATCTCTGCCTGGGTGCTACGATTCTTCCTCTAGTCATAGGGCATTTGAAGGGTGGCTTCTAAGCTTCATCTCCATCAAATATGCGATTGAATTATCCAATGTAGATGTTGTATCATCAGAAAATCAGTCACCTACATCTCAAACCCTAATAAACACAATAGTCACTTCAATTACAAGCTTATTTATCATCCCATTCTTTCTCTGTTTATAGTACACTAAGGTCACTACTACTCAAATTTACTTCTCCAGTAAAAAATTTAGCAAGAGAAAGGTTTGAGAAGCCTAAGCATCAACATTCAAGACATAGTATCTATTGATACTCAAATAGTGATTCTTGGCGCTTGAGTCTTCAAATTACTCAAGAGTAACTCACCTTCTGATTCATGGTTCAAAGATTATTCTTAGTTTGTGTGATGATTTAAAGTCACATTGATAAAATCTCGTGTAAATCTCAATCTTCTTGTAAAAGGATAGACACTTCCCGAGAGTTCTCGTGGTAAGACCTCCTACTAAGATGACTGAAGTGGAACAGATATCAAAGTTTAATGGGGAAGGCTTTCATACCTGGAAGGAGAAGACCATGTACCACCTTATGTAGAAAGACTTGTGGGACTTGTTTGAAGATGAGGAAGAAGATGCATATGATAAGAAAGATGATGATGCAAAAGATCAGCCTAAAACAAAGGCATGAAAGAATATGAACAACAAAGATCTAGGTATCAAATGATGTATTACATCACATCAGGGATGCAAAGAAATGCATGGGAAGAAACTTGACAAAATATTTGGTACATAAGCAAATAACTCAAAGGTAAAATTACTTATGCAGTTTTATAAGTTGGATGTAAAAGACAGTTCATCTATGAATATACACATCAATAAGTTCAATAGCCTTAAAACGCAACTACCAACTCTTAAAAAGAACATTGATGAGGATGAGACAATTGCAGTGCTACTTGCCATTGTTAATCATGAACCATATGAGAACCTTGTTTCAACACTAAGTAATGTTCCTAGTCTCTCACTCAAAGACATTAAGCACTCACTGCTTGATGGAGAAAGTAAACTTAAAAGCAAAGATGTAAAAGAGACCAGCTCAAGGGAAAATCTCTTATACACCAAAGGAGCTACTGGACCCAAGGGAAGAGGTCGAGGATTCAACACCGACAACAAAATTTGGATGACATGTCATTATTGTGGTAATATTGGCCATATTGCCCCAGTGAATATTTTCGCAAGAAAAGAGCAAAGCAGATGTAGAATCACCACCACCAAGGTCAATTCATGAATGA